>NW_027514446.1:2035000-2295000 GCF_048772815.1 Callospermophilus lateralis | reverse complement strand
TTGCAAAGTGTCTTGAGCAAAACACTACACGAGAAAGAAATGAAAAACAACAACCAAAACCATCAGTGGGAAGTGCCTCAGTAATGACAGAGGGCGGGGGAAAAGCTAATCATGGAGAAACAAAGTAAATTTAAAAAAGCGATAAATATTCAAACATGGCTGGCAGTAGAAACCATATATCAATAGTAACACTAAACATTAATGGCTTAAACTCTCCAATAAAGCAACATAGGCTTGTAACTTGGATTCAAAAAACAAATCCAACAATATGTTGCCTCCAGGAGACATATCTGAATGGAAAAGACATACACGGGCTGAAGGTGAAAGGTTGGGAAAAAATATACCATGCACATGGTCCTCATAAGCAAGCAGTGGTGGCCATCCTCAAATCGAATTAAATCGACTTCAAGACTAATTTAATCAAAAGGGATAATGAAGGAAATTATATACTGTTAAAAGGAACCATTCACCAACAAGACATAAAAATTATCAATATTTACGCACCATTAAATGGTGCTGTGACGTTCATAAAACAAATTCTCCTCAAGTTCAAGAATCAAATAGCCCACAACACAATAATTATGGGTGACTTCAATACACCTCTCTCACCATTGGACAGATCCTCCAAATAAAATTTGAATAAAGAAACTATAGAACTCAATATCACAATCAATAACCTAGACTTAACTGACATATATAGAATATATCAACCATCATCAAGTGGATATAATATTTTTTAGCAGCACATGGATCCTTCTAAAAAATAGACCATATATTATGCCATAGAGCAACCTTCAGTAAATATAAAGGGTGGACTTAATACCATGAATTTTATTGGATTATAATGGAATGAATCTGGAAACCAATGAAAAAGAAGGAAGGAAAAATCCTACATCACATTGAAAATGAACAACATGTTACTGAATGATTAATGTGTTACAGAAGACATAAATGAGAAAATCAAAAAATTCTTCAAGATAAATGAAAATACAGAAACAACATATCGGAGTCTATGGGACACAATGAAAGGTGTTTTAAGAGGGAAATTCACCACCTTGACGTCATTCCTCAAAAATAGGAAAGAACAACAAATAAATGAGCTCACACTTCATCTCAAAGCCCTAGAAAAGGAAGAGCAAAACAACAGCAAATGTAGCAGAAGGCAAGAAATAACTAAAATCAGAGCGGAAAACAACAAAATTGAAACAAAAGAAACTATTGAAAAAATTACAAAACTAAAGCTTGGTTCTGCAAAAAATAAATAAGAAGGATAGACCCTTAGCATCCCTTTATGTTCAAAACATTTTAAAAACTAGAGATAACAGGAATTTACCTCGACATTGTAAAAGCTATCTATGTTAAGCCTCAGGCTAGCATTATTCTGAATGAAGAAAAATTGAAGCATTCCCTCTAAAATCTGGAACAAGACAGAGATGTCCTCTACCACCACTTCTATTCAATATAGTTCTCGAAACACTGGCCAGAGCAATTAGACAGATGAAAGAAATAAAAGGCATGAAAATAGGAAAAGAATAACTTAAATTATCACTACTTGCAGCTGATATGATTCAATATATAGAAGACCCAAAAGGGTCTACAAAAAAAAAAACTACTAGAAGTAAGAAATGATTTCAGCAATGTGGCAGGATATAAAATCAACAATCATAAGTCTAAGGCATTTCTGTATATCAGTGACAAAACTTCTGAAACGGAAATGAGAAAAAAAAACACTCCATTCACAATATCCTGAAAAAATAAAACTAAAATCCTTGGGAATCAACCTAACAAAAGAGGTGAAAGATTTATACAATGCAAACTACAGAACCCTAAAAAGAGAAGTAGAAAAAGATCTTAGAAGATGGAAAAATATACACTGTTCATGGATAGGAAGAACTAACATCATCAAAATGGTGATATTCCCAAAAGTTCTCTATAGGTTTAATGCAATGCCAATCAAAATCCTAACGGCATTTCTTGTAAAAATAGAGAAAGCAATCATGAAATTCTTATGGAATAATAAAAGATCCAGAATAGCAAAAGCAATTCTAACCAGGATGTGTGAATCAGGCGGTATAGCAATACCAGATTTCAAACTAAATTTCAGAGCAATAGTAACAATGACAGCATGGTACTGGTACCAAAACAGGCGGGTGGACCAATGGTACAGAATGGAGGACACAGAGATTAATCCACAATGCTACAACAATCTTCTATTTGATAAAGGAGCTAAAAGCATGCAATGGAGGAAGGATAGCATCTTCAACAAATGGTGCTGGAAAAACTGGAAATCCATATGTAACAAAATGAAACTGAATCCCTTTCTCTTGCATGCACAAAAGTTCACTCAAAATGGATCAAGGGCCTTGATATCAAAACAGAGACATGGCGTCTGATAGAAGAAAAAGTTGGCTACGATCTACATACTGTGGGGTCGGGCTTCAAATTCCTCAATAGGACATCCATAGCACAAGAGTTAATAACAAGAGTTAATAACTAGAATCAACACATGGGACTTACTCAAAGCAAAAAGTTTTTTCTCAGCAAAAGAAACAATAAGAGAGGTAAATAGGGAGCCTAAATTCTGGGAACAAATCTTTACTCCTCACACTTCAGATAGAGCCCTAATATCCAGAGTATACAAAGAACTCAAAAAATTAAACAATAAGATAACAAATAACCCAATCAACAAATGGGCCGAGGACCTCAACAGACATCTCAGAGGAGGACATATAATCAACAAGTACATGAAAAAATGCTCACCATCTCCAGTAGTCAGAGAAAGGTGAATCAAAACCACCCTAAGATACCATCTCACTCCAGTAAGATTGGCAGCCATTATGAAGTCAAACAACAAGTGTTGGTGAGAATGTGGGGAAACAGGTACACTTGTACATTGCTGGTGAGACTGCAAATTGGTGCATCCAATTTGGAAAGCAGTATGGAGATTTCTTGGAAAGCTGGGAATGAAACCACCATTTGACCCAGCTATTCCCCTTCTCGGTCAATTCCCTAAAGACCTAAAAAGAGCATGCTGCAGGGACACTGCTACATCGATGTACATAGCAGCACAATTCACAATAGCAAGACTGTGGAACCAACCTATATGCCCTTCAATAGATGAATGGATAAAAAAATGTGGCATTTATACAGAATGTAGTATTACTCTGCATTAAAAAATGACAAAATCATAGAATTTGCAGGGAAATGGATGGCACTAGAGCAGATTATGCTAAGTGAAGCTACCCAATCCCTTCAAAACAAATGCCAAATGTCTTCTTTGATATAAGGAGATTAACTAAGAACAGAATAGGTATGAAGAGGATGAGAAGAAGATTAACATTAAAACAGGGATGAGAGGTGGGAGGGAAAGGGAGAGAGAAGGGATATTGCATGGAAATGGAAGGAGACCCTCAGGGTTATACAAAATTACATACAAGAAGAAAGGGAAAAATAATACAAGGGGGAGAAATTTATTACTGTAGAGGGGGTAGAGAGAGAAGAGGGGAGGAGAGGGGAGGGGAGGGGGGATAGTAGAGGATAGGTAAGGCAGCAGAATACAACAGACACTTGTATGGCAATATGTGAATCAATGCATGTGTAACTGATGTGATTCTGCAATCTGTATACGGAGTAAAAATGGGAGTTCATAACCCACTTGAATCAAAGTGACAAATATGATGTATCAAGAACTATGTAATGTTTTGAACAAGCATAAATAAAAATTTAAAAAAAAAGAAAACTAACTTTGGTGAATGATGCACGCGAATCCTAATATTTTTACAGTAACTGACCCAGTTAAACATCAATGCAAGTAGATTCCAATGGTACATGATGTGTACTTTGACGTTCATTTTTATTCAACACTGGTACATACTGTTTCCTCAGTTTATGCACATCACAGGATATATATTTCATCGACAATTTAGCAAATTTATAGGCATTTGTTTCACTTTCAATCACTTCCAGCTTCAGAACACATGGATTCCTCCATATTTCTTGACTGGTAATTTCATGAGACTTCTTTCCAAACACATTATTTTCGACTTCCATAATCACTTTTTAAGCAAAACTCACACACACTTCATGATAAACAATAACCCTAAGATGACAATTAGATATATAACTGGTTGGAATTATTGATTGTATGTCAATATATGATTTCTTATATATTTTCAGATAACAATTCAATCCATTATTTAAAGTGGAACCAGTTATATTATTTATTTACAGTATGTTCTATTCATGCATTATCTCTATATTCATAGACACAGGGTACACCACTTTGTACCCCCAATACTAATTTATATGTCTTAAAATATTGCTCACACAAATGGTGGAAAAAATACTAATGTCACATGATCTACATATATATTTTATCACAATAATTTTCTGGGCACAAAATGCAAAGGTCACACTTATGATTGCACCAAATCCTAAATGGAAGTTGAATATGGATTACTAAAAACATCCATTTCCAGTTTGCATAATGCTTTCAAATGTCATTTCTATTGGTGACTACATATTTGTTTCTTCCTAAAATTATGTATTCAATCTCGATCCTGTTGAAAATGTGTAAACCTATCATTCACTTTACAATTGCCTGATTTTGTAATGTCTCTATTGATATCTTCTTTCCTATATTTTCCGCAGTTCATCATTGTGACTGACTCTTCGCATGTGCTGACATTTACATTCACTGTGTAAATGAAACCGTATTGCTAAAGAACATTTGATCCAAATTTTATACTCACTCTTCTTCCTAAACCTACCGACTCTCTTCCTAATCCTACCGACTATCCAAATTTGAGTGGATGTTCTCTTCTACAATCAATCTTCCAAGGTACAAGGTCCTATGCCATTGATTATCAATTTATCTGAGACAAACGTGCAGAACATAATTAAAAGCTAAGTATCCCAATAAAGGGCCTCATTCCCTTCTGGGCTACAAATCTTACCTAGATTTCTGTTTTTATACTTATATTTCACCTCTATAGTTTTATAAATATCGCAGGTTCCCAATACCATTATTCATCAATCAGAATGATTCCGAACCCAAATTGAACATGTTATTAACCCTAACCATACACTGTTCCCTCAATCTAACTTTACAAAAGAGAAGGGACAGGTTTCGTCTTGCAATACAGCAATGTAGGGGATCTGCCACCTACTGAGAACCTCAAAGGTCCATGCATATTTGATCCCTGGAGAAAATGTAGGCAGCTATGAAAGACCTGAAAGACCAAAACAACCTGGCAAACAACCTGGTCAGGATGAAGGGTTGTGTCTGAGTAAGCCTCTCTCTTCTTAATGTAGAGAAGATGGACCAAATGAGGCCTATGAGGAGAGCTGTTCCGCAAACTGGTGCGGCCAATTTGGAAAGCAGTATGGAGATTCCTGGGAAAGCTTGGAATGGAACCACAATTTGACCCAGCTATTGCCCTTCTTGGACTATTTCCTGAAGACCTTAAAATAGTGTAACTCTGGGATACTGCCACATCGATGTTCTTAGCAGTACAATTCACAATTGCTGCACTGTGGACCCAACCTAGATGCCCTTCAATAGATGAATGGATAACAAATGTGGCATTTATACACCATGGAGTATTACGCAGCACTAAAATATGACAAAATCATGGAATTTTCAGGGAAATGGATGGTAATAGAGCAGATTATGCTTAGTGAAACTAGCCAATCCCTAAAAAACAAATACCAAATGTCTTCTTGGATATAATGAGAACAACTAAGAACAGAGCAGGGAGGAAGAGCAGGAAGAAAAGATTTACATTAACAGAGACATGAGGTGGGAGGGAAAGGGAGAGAAAAGGGAAATTGCATGGTAATGAAGGGAGACCCTCATTGTTATACAAAATTACATATAACAGGTTGTGAAGGGAATGGGAAAATAAACAAGGAGAGAAATTAATTACAGTAGATGGGGTAGAGAGAGAAGATGGGAGGGGGAAAGAGGGGGGATCATAGAGTATAGGAAAGGTAGCAGAATACAACATTAACTAATAGGGCATTATGTAAAAATGTGGATATGTACCCAATGTGATTCTGCAATCTTTATTTGGGGTAAAAATGGGAGTTCATAACCCACTTGAATCTAATGTATGAAATATGATATGTCAAGAGCTTTGTAACGTTTTGAACAACCAAAAAAAGAAAAAAAGTAGCAATATATATGCCAATCGAAATTCATCATGAAATATATATAATCCACAGATGCAAAAATATTCATTTTACTGAACATGGATTTATGTATAATGTTATTGAACTAGGAAGCTCACCCATAGGTTGAATTTTCAGTTTGAACAGCGTTTAGGAGTAGTGATGTCTTCTCACAATTTGTATCTGCCAATTCAGCCACCTCACAAGTATGTACGTGTGATACCAGGTAGGATTCTCTATGTGCATATAAAAATACATGTGCTACAGAGAAAGGGAGACAGGATTCCCATATTTGTTAACTTTAAAAACACATGTAGAATTATTTCAACAAAAAATTGACTAGATTTATAGCTCCTATACTATATAATGCAAAAGGCAATTCCAACTACACACCATGCCTCCTCTGAACGGCTTGTATTTCTATTCTGCTTGGGTTATGTTTCACCATCATATTAGGATTATTAGTCAGAGTCTAGTAGGGTATGGGTTAGTGCCAGGAATTCAGTATTTCAAATGGAAAATTGGAAAATGAATCCAATGTGTATGCAAATATGTGATATACAATAATCTTCCCACTCTCATCCAGAACAATGCTTTGACATTACCTTTGCCCCAAGTAAGACACAATTAGAGGAGAAGAGTTAGACATTCTGTGAATACTTATCTGGAATGGAAAATGCTCAGGAGTTCACAACCTTGGAGGTGGTAGAGGAGTTTCCAAAAGGAAGGGACAGGGGTGATCACTCAACCTGATCTTTCATTAATATTGGGAGCCATCTTGCCACAAAGCCATGGAAAGATAATTTTTGCTTTACTATAAATTACTGCAAATTCTGAACCTGCTTGGAATGCCTGCCCATGCCTTGAACTCACCCATGCCTGTCTTACTGACCAGATCACAGCCCTCTCTGAAACCTTACTGAAACCTCATAAATATTAGCCTTCGCTGGCCAGACAACGACCCTCTCTGAGGCTCTAATGGTCCTCATAATTTCTGATGCTGGGGCCAGCAAATAAAAAATGTAAACTACAATTAGTGTGATGCTTGTCAAAGTTCTGTTTTCTGATACTCCCTTTTTGTGTAACTTTTTGGGCTATAAAGCTGGGGTGTAGGAAATGTGGGGATGCTGTCTTTTTCCAGCCGTTTTGAGAAGGAGAGTCAGCCTAGCCGGTTGAACTAATAAGCTTGCCTTAATTTGATTTTAATTGGAGTCAGTGGTATTTTCTTGCATCCTGGACTAACATTTTGGAGTTCCCCAGCGAGATGACGTGATCAGATCATAAGACCAGACTGCTGTAAATTCTGACGCTGGCCTTTCCTCCAGGGCTCAGGGCTGGAGAGCCAAGTTCCAAAGCCTTGGAGTGAGCATTCGGTCCACGGAGCACTGCAGTGAACCATCGCACTAAAACTATTAGCAAGCACCTGGTGGAGGAGGCCTCCATAGGTAGGTGGTGCCTTTATAACATCTGATATCCGGTTAAGGGAGATGTCTTCTGATGACAGAGAGGTGGCCTGGGGAGGCTCACATGTACTCCTGTCCAGGACAGTAACAAGAATTGTTCTGTCCTCTGTTCTGTTCTGTATGGAATTTCTCTGAAAGGGTAGAAAGGTGCAGCCGGGCACGCAGGAGCTCCTACCCCGGAGCTTCAGCAAGACATTTCATTGCTCCTCTGTTTTTCTGTATCTTCACCAGGTTTCTGTTTCTTTGTGTTTTGTTCTGTGTTCTATATGTTTTTTTGTTTGTTTGTTTTTGTGCATTTTGTTGTGTGATTTCTGTGGTAAAAACTTAAAGATATTGGACGTAAAAATGGGTAATAAAGCAAGTAAGCCTTACACCCTTTGGACTGTGTTCTAAAAAACTGTGTTGAAGTTTACCCCCCTTTGTTAAGCAGGATGAGAGAAGCCCCTAGCTGGCAGCCTGGAACTCACTCACTGCAGAGGGCAATGCCTGCTGGCCACCAAAGAACAGAGTATCTCCCAGGTTAACAATGGAAACTCCTTTAAAACCCCTTGTTGCTCCAGTTCAAGAGAGTCACAACATTTGGGCAGAGTCCCCTGTGTTTCTGCTTTGTTAGCAAAGCAGTAAACCTCCCTTTTTATTTTTCTCAAACCCTGTCCTCATTATTAAATAGGTATTAATTCGCTTCAAGGTCAGAAACCGAAATTTAAGTTACAAATTTTGATAACCCCCCGACCCTGGAACTTTTTGAGAGCTGACTACTGAAATGTTAGGAGATGGAGCGAGATTGGGGTGGAACCAAACCAGAGGAGCTAATCCTATAAGTAAAAGGAGGGACTGAGGAACTCCCAGGATCTACCAAAGCCCTGTTGCTTCAGGGAATTCCTTTCTTCGTTCCCTGCACTGTAAGGATTATGCCACCTCTGTCTTCTTAAAAAAAAGAAAAAGAAAAAGGAGACACTAAATGCAGTAAAGTCACCATGGAAACCCTTGATATTACATTTCAGGTTGCTGTCTGTGAAAACATCTGATCCCCTTGTGAGGACATCTATCCTGCCACTGGTGTAGGAGATTTTTCTCTTATCTGCTCTGTTTTTAAGGCTTCTGTCTGTCAGCCATAGTCTGGAGCTCCTTTCTGTCTGTCTTGTGTCTTTGTTTCTGGCCCTTTAAGACATGTGCAATAATGTGCTGATATTATAAATTGTTTCTTGGGAATGATATTAGTTCAATGTGTGTCTAAATGATGATGTTTTATTGTAACAATCTGGTATCTGGATAGGTTTTTGTAGCATTGCTCAATCTTGCAGTTAAAAGTTGGGTTTAGGTAATTGTTTAGTTTATGATTTCAGATAATTCATGCCAGATAACTTAAATGCTTAGGATGGAAAACTAAAGCACTCTACTTCCAAGTTGGCAAGTAACTTCCCAAACATTCAGTTTTATTTTTCACCAATTTTGAATTGGGTAGACTGAGAAAATATCACAGTGTGTACCAGTGCATTAATTTGGACAAGGATAGTAAATCATATTATGGTATCTGTTGACAAAACAAGATGTAAAGATATAAAATTTTGTGAATTTCATCTTAAAATTGTATCATAATTTTCAACATCCAAACCTCAAAATTATGGTTAAAATGCCTTAGGCCTGAGTGTCTGCTCAGAATAGCAGTTTTACCCTGCTCCTTTCAGACCTCAGCAAGGACTTTTGTTGAAATGCAAATGAAAGAAGCCTGCAAGCTCAGTAGGAGACTGATCTGAGGCCTAAGGCAGGAAAAAAGGTAAATTGTATGGTATTTACTAATTACTGGCCAGTCATTTTTTCTAGGACTCTTATTTTTTTCCTTAGATTCTGTATTCTTTTTTTGAGCTCATGATTTTGATCCTACAGACCTAGGTTAATGTTTTTCTGATCAGCTCTATCTTTGACCAACAGTGGAGTTTTTGAAACATTGCAATGGAGATTTCAACTGCAAAAAGCTACAAGGCCTTTACTATTATTATGTGTGCATACTTTTGTTAGTGTTGTATGTCTATATATACATATATCCGTATATCATATATATGTTATACAAATTAACACATATAAGGAGCACTCATAAAAAAAGCACTCATATAAACAAATTTTAAAACGTGGATCCAAAGATCTTAAATTCTCATGATTTAATTGGTACAATTTAAATTGGATAAACAGATAAAAATAAATGTCTTTAAATTTAACCTTACAAGTTTTTCTAGGTGTTCAAAAATCTAATAAAATATTAATGCCGACAAAAGGTCTAATATGCCTTGGTTCTAGAACTTTTTCTTAAACAAAAAATGGTACACTGTTCAATACATTTGTCTAATATTTTGATAAATAAGTAAAGTAAATTTGATATGGGTTTACTCATTCATGAGTACTTTTGTTAGATACCTGATTGATTTACTAAGGTCTGTATAAGTTTGTCCTAAAGTCTGTAAGAGATTGTAAAAATCAGTCATGTGTTAAAGAGACAAAAATTTCTCAAAACGTAAGTTTACCCATAACATTGTGGTTATTAAGTTTTATTTTTCTAGAGCAAGCAACCATAAAAATTAAACAACTGATTAAATAAGAACTGTTATTTTAGAGCACTGTACTGCCATTTCTTTAAAAGCTAAACTTGGTTAATGTAGAAACATCAATGCAATTGTGATGCTATTAATGTGCTCATATCTTCCAGGTATACAAGTCTGTAAGGTAGAAACTTTAAAAGAGCATTATATCAAGGTGGTGTTCTGAAGTTGTATGGTAAAATATATATATAGGATTTATTTACCTGTTGTCAATAAGATATGTAAACTTTTATGTTACTTTTTATATTGGGGAACAATTTAAATGTATTTTAAGTTAATGAGAGCCTAATCTATGTAAAGGTTAAAAACTTTCAGCCTTTTTTTAATTCATGTTTTAAAAGCTATATCATACGGTGTTAGCTAATGTTCATGTGACCTCAAATAATTTATGTAAACTTTGTAAAATGATATTTAAAAAACAAAGATTAGCTTTAGAATTAAAACACTTAAGATTAATAAAGAGCCCTGCCTTACCTGAGATAAGGTTCTGTGTCCCATCTTATTATGTGAGAATGACTGCGAAAGCAGTAGGTCAGATGTTATTTCATTTAAAGTTATTTTCAAAAGTTTTTTTTTTCCTGTCAACATTACTAGCATCTCAAACAGAGGATATAATGTATAACTCAGCCAAAAATTTTAGGGTAGCTATTACACGAACTAAGTTTGTTTACTGTTGTTAATTTTATTTTGTAATTTCCTTATGGGTGATATAAAGATTCCCTGTTAGTGTTTTACAGCAGTGTTGCTTTAAGAACACAACATTGGTTAATTTAAGATAATTAGCCATCACCTACAAGACAGACAGAATAATACAGATCCCAAATAATAAAAAGATAAATAATTTTAAATTATAGACATTAAAGCCCAGTATTCTTTATATAAGTCTGTTAAAATTTATTTGATGGATGTTTAAGATTAGGATTTTAAATTAAAGTTATATGAAAAGGGACAAGAAAACCAATATTTGGCTCTTGCCCTCTGAGTCAGTCTGTATCCAGGGAACAGCGGACTTCTCTAAAGAGCTTTGCAACTCTGAACCGCATAACCTCCTGATCAGGGAGATTAATGAGACCACTGGAGAACAGAAAGCCAATCAGTGTATTTGCTAAGAAGAGGAGAGTCATCAGAGAAGGGAAACATCCCTGATGCTTCCGAGGGAAGCCACATGGTCAAGCAAGACCTGGACCCACCTAGCGCAAATGGCACTAGCAGAACTGAGAAGCTGCTCTCAAGTTTCCCCAGGAATGACTCCCATAAAATCTCAGCTGACTGTTCAGAATAGATAGAAACAAAAGTCAGTTTGACTGCTTCATCTTAAACACTTAGAAAAGACAGTTAAAAACAAATTACAGCCATTTCTGGGCATTTTATATAATAATAGTAATAATAATATTTTAAGGTATACACTTTATGTTAGCCTCCCAAAATAAGTAAGACTGGAGGCTACAAAGAAGGATTCTCAGACAGGAATGGCTGATAACTATAAAAAGAGGCTATCAAGATTATCTGCCAGTGGCAGAAGTTTTTAGTTGAAGGCCTACAGATATTCTTAACCTAAACACATAGGCTTGGAATTTGTTAGTATGATTATCCAGCAATGAGTAAGAGAATTAAAGGTTTCTCTATTAGACACAGAGGTCATACTAGTAAAAATATTTTGCAAGATCAGATGACATTAAATTATTAAACTGAATCTTATGGGGAGGGACAAATGTAACACTAAAAGTTAAATATTAAGTTGACAGTCCTGATAACTGGGGATATTAAAGACTGGTGAGGGAACTTCTATACAGTGACATGTTCCAGCTGCTGCAACATTTATTAAGTACTCATGTTTTTTTGTTTCTCTCATAGAAGAACCCATTCCCAGATGACTTTACTACCTGTTCTTCCCCATCCAGACTTCAAACCTAACTGACTTCTAAAAGGCGACTAATGTCCCTCAGGCGGTCCCCCCTCACGTCACCCTCTCTCAGCTCAGAAGAAGTCTAAATGAGTGACGCCTCTCTTCTTACAACAATGGAGACAAAAATAAATAGAATATCAATATAAGTAATTAATTAAGTCAGGTAAAATCAGGGAGACCTGTTTTTGGGTGAGTTCAAAAAATCGGGAGACTATTACCTGAGGGATTAAAATTCCCACAGTGCTCTTCCTACCCAATCAAATATATGAAAAAAACACATTAGATAAGGGGGGAATGATTGACCCAACATGATCTTTTATTAAAATTGGGAGCCATCTTGCCACAAAGCCGTGAAAAGATAATTTTGGCTTAACTATAAATTGCAGCAAGATCTGAACCTGCTTGGAAAGCCTGCCCGTGCCTTGAACTCACCCATGCCTGGCTCTCTGACCAGATAACAGCCCTCTCTGAAACTTTGTTGACACCTCATAAATATTGGCCTTCCTTGGCCAGACGACACTCTCTGAGGCTCTAATGGTCCTCATAAATTCTGATGTTGGGGCCAGCAAACAAAAATGTAAAATACCATTAGTGTGATGCTTGTCAGAATTCTGTTATTTTTAACCCCACTTTTGTGTAACTTTCTGGGCTATAAAGCTGGGCTGCTCTCCTGTTCCCAACGTTTTGGGAGGGAGAGGCAGCCAGGGTGGTGGAAATAATAAGCTTGCTTTAATCTGATTTTAATTGGAGTCAGTGGTCTTTTCTTGCAACCTGGTCTAAAAGGTAAACACTACACAAACCTGGAGCTCTGCCGGACTAAAGACTTCTTGAGAAACTGCCTTTGACGATGGGCACTCGACATATATGTTGTTGTCAGAAGCTTTAGCTTCCATTCAAATGACACCATCAAAGCTGGGTCTACATCTATGAGACCTGGAGGATATTGTTTCAATTTTTCCAAAGAACATGAGGAAGCAGTGCTGACTTCTCTCTGTAGGTAAACTGTGGCCACTGAAAGCTAAGTGTCTCTGCATGTGGACTGTGAAGCCATTTGGTCATCCTCCACTTTTCATGGTGTTTCTTTCTACTGCACTGGGAGTTTGGTATTTGCCTCATGAAATACAATGACTTCAACTGGTACACAGTGATGTAGGGAGTCCTGTCACGCGTGGTGGGTCAGGGTCTGCAGGAGAATGCACCAACCAGGCTTCTATCCCACATAGCTTGACCCTCTGACCATAGCAACCTGATTCTGAACATTGCCCTGAAACATCTCCATATAACAAAATGCCTTTTATGGAGAGGTTTCAGACATATAAGTGATTCCTGTCTGTAACATGTCAGCCCCAAGTCATTTGGAAGTCAATGGCAGAATCACATGTCCCGACCACAGATGTTTTATCACACAGCTGCACACAACAGCTTTTGGCCCACTACTCAGCAGGCCCCAAAATACTGGCATCTCTGTTCTACACCATTTTCATAAAACCCAGTCAATCAAGGCACTGTCTGGTACACTCAGGATCAGCAACTGTACATCCAAAGGTTCTCCAGTGGCAGGTGGCCATGGGAAGTTCAAAAATTTCATGGTATTTATCTAGCCATTTTCAAATATGAAGTTGGAGAAACTGTGGGTTTCAATTCATTAAGGAACCATTAAATTTAGAGGAAGCACATTTCAGTGAATAATCTAGAGAACTCTCACAGGCAAGGGTTCCCAAAGACTGGCCAAAAGGTCACATGAAGCCAGCCCCATTGAGGTCTACAATGTAAGGTCCATGTGTGTTTTGACTCTCAACTATGGCTTCCAAGTCTTTCAGAAAAAAAATCATGTGATATCCTGTCTGAGATTCCCAGTGCTCTGTGGAAAGCCACTCTGGGCTTAGATCTCGGTGTCCAAGGGCGACTCTCATGTGTGGCCTCCTAAAATCCCAACACAATTCATGGCGATTCTTCTCTGAAGTCAGTTCCATAACGTATTCTCTAAGAGGAATCACACCAGAGTTCAAGCCCAGGTGGACCCAGGCATCTCTTACAACCACCACACAAATGACCACAATTAAAACTAAAACACTCCCACATGCTCCTCATCTTCTTCCACATAGACACTCATCATAAACTCTGGCTGGAGGTTTCCATGAAGGGCACAGCCCAATACACTGTTCAAAATAAGCACCCTTGCCCCTCATTTGCCTAAAGTAAGGGTGGCCTGGACACCCTTGCTGTGAACCAAGAGTGATCAAATAGGCCTGCCCTATATCTGATCTGCTTCTCCAATTTGAGGCCTAATGACTGTCTGGTATAGATTCTTTATGTGAATTGGTATCATAGAAAACCCAAGCCCCTATCGGCTAGGCTCTGCAGGGATTTGAAGAAATGATTTGACCCAAATGATCCCTATTCTCACTTGATTTAGCTCAGGAAGCTTACAGAGGAAAGTGAGAGACTTCATCCACAATGACTGCTCTTTTGGCCATTTTGGTTTTGGATGCACACTTGGAAACTTTCTTTAGATCCATCAGGTGCTGAGAATCTAAGCCACTGCCACCCCACCGGGCCAAGTGGCTGTTTCAGACACATCCTTTTCGAAAGCAATTAAGCAAAGAGCCACAGGTGATGCCCATTTATTTCCATTTGAAAACTGTTTTCTTCAGGCTTCACAAAAGGGTGGCCTGAGGCAAAGACCTTCCTGACATTAAGGGTAATAGAATCATAAGTAAGAAAATGGCCCAAAGCAGGGTTTCTCCACTGAGACATTACTGGTCACACTGATATCTGAGTTTTCTGAGATGCTCGAATTCCCTTCAGCTATCCAGTACATGGTCATGTAACAGAGCTTGAACGTGGTACATATCTTGGAAACAAAACCATGAGGATACTCTGGAGAGTGGCCAGTATTCAGGAAGAAAAGAGGAACTTAGGAAGATAGTAGCTGTTCACCATCCATTAGGCAAGCCGCACTCCATTTTTAAATTGGGTGGGAAGAATGCTGGGAAGCTTTATACTAGACAGGACACAACCATTGATGCATTCGCATTTCAAATGTCTACAACCACGGATACAGTGGGATACACAGACATAGAAACACTCGTGTTGTCAAACGACTTTCTAGAAACTTTCCAGTCCAAACCTACAAACCGCCATTCCTACCTATTCTCAGAACATGAGACAAAACCACAAACTCACACCGACACCCACAACGGCACCTCCTTCCCCCAAGTATGGCTGTGACTATCCTGAGTGTCCTCTGACTGGTGAGCCATAATATGTTCCCACGAAATGGCCTGTCCAATCTCAGATCTGGTCTTCTTTGCAAACTTTTAGAAGTTGTCAGGAGCCATGGTTGAGCCAATACCTGCTTTCTCAGAAAAAGCCACTCTTCAGAGCTCTCCTGAAATTTGGCCATCATCACATAAGTAGGTACCAAGAAACACTGACTCTGTCTTTGGTAAATTCAAACAATTGAGACCACTGGGACTGAAACTAAGACTTGCTCTGGGTGCATGGCTTCCTGGATCCCAAGTTCAGAAAGTTCCATCACCAAGGAAGTGTGTAGGTCACTTCCTTCAGGAACTGAATGAGGTCACTGTGATGGAAAACCACTTTGTTCTAACAGTTGCTTCCAAAGGTCCCATGAGATGGAGGCTGCCCCTACTTCCTGTGACACTTTCACAAGTTAGAATGGTATATCAACCATAGGCATCCGGGAACAGCTCTGTACACAGGCCTGGTTTGGTCCATTTAATCTACATTAAGAAGAGAGAGGCTGATTCAGACACATTCCTTCATTCTGACCAGGATGTTTGACATGGAAGTTGACATGGATTTGACTTTTGCTCTCTCAGGTCCTTCATAGGTAAAAAGGTCGGTCAAAAGTCGGAGGAAAAGACCACCAAGAGACTGTCTCATGCCACAGCAAAAGGTTTATTGGGTGTCCAGCATGCTGCGGCTCAGAGCTAACTTCAGAGGAGCAAAGAACAAAGAGCCCCAAAAACAACTTGAGCAGAGTTTATTTACATTCTTTAGAGAGGGCAGGGACTTTGCATACATCATAGCCTCCTTTAGCAAATCAACATACCACGGGAAAATCAAATAACAACCCAAAAACATGATTAGCACATTCATTGGCAGGAAGAGGTCGGACAGTGGGTGATTGGTTAGCCCTGAGAAGGGGTATACGTTTAAACTGATTGGTTGAAGCCCTGAGATGTATACGTGATGAGCTGCACGGTTTCTGGGAAGGGGTTGTTTAGCAACTAGGTGGTCAGGGAAGATTTCAACACACATCTAATTGGCAGTTCCGGGAATTGTCTTAACTGCCACAGGAATTTCAGGTTCTGAGTGCAGCTTGGAAACTTTACAAAACCTGGTTCTTTATGTTTCAATTTTAATTTCTTTTATTCTTTCATTTCCCACTCCTTTTTCTTACTACATTTAATCTTAAAAGTAATGAATCATAATTATTGCGGGGTCTCACACTCTATTTCTGCCAGTGGAGCGTATTTCTGTCTGATTACCATGAGTTTTTCCTGCCCAATTTGAGCCTGGAGAAAGGAAACTATGCGGTTAAGCAAACAAGGTCCCAAAGTTAGCAACACCATAAGGATGATCAGGGGTCAAGCTAAGCCAGATAGGAGTGTAGATAACCAGGGGGACTGGGTAAACCATGACTCAAACCATCCTTGTTGAATCTCCCTTTCTCTCTGGCGCTCTTCAAGGCATTTTCTCAATTTACTCATGGATTCTTTTACAACTCCAGTATGGTCAGCATAAAAACAACATTCTTCTCTCA
Source organism: Callospermophilus lateralis (assembly GCF_048772815.1). Lineage (NCBI taxonomy): Eukaryota > Metazoa > Chordata > Mammalia > Rodentia > Sciuridae > Callospermophilus > Callospermophilus lateralis. Next base: position 2,278,074 of record NW_027514446.1, on the reverse strand, counting down.
GTGCAGCACAGAGGCCCCACTCCCTCATGAAGAGGAGGTCTAATCCTCGCCTGTCGTGTAAAACAACTTCAGAGAGAGAGTTTAAGGATTCCTACAGCACTGTGATGGAGGTCTCTAATGTCTTCCAGTCTTGATCTATTGCTGTTTCTAATCAGGCCATTTGTTGTGACCCATGGATCATAGCAGCTGTTCCTGTACCCACTCCTGCAGCAGCTCCTATCCTCAATAGGATGGCTATAGTAAGGGACACTGGATGCCAGCAATATCAGGTTGTTTGTCCCCCTAGTAGACCTTAAAATGATTCTGCATCATAATAAACCACCCTGGGGAGTATCTGCACCATTAAACAATAATTTACAAAGCTGTCAAATACATGGGTTGAAATGCAAGGAGTTCTGACTGTGTGGAGTTCAGTACAATTAAGGTTCCTTTAATTAGTTCCCAGGGGCAGGAGTCAGCTGTACTCTGGACTGGGGAAGTAGGCAAAGATGGAAACTGGGAAGTATGAGATGGTTGAGGGGTTCTGGTAGATCTAGGCATGGGAGGTTTTGGAGGCTTAATTCCTGGCTTGAGGGGATTGGGCCCTATTGCTGTGGGATTTTCTTCCTTTTTAAGCAGGATGGTGAACCAGTGACCAAAGTCATAACAAGGGCCATAAATATAGAATCGCATTTCCCATGTATTTCCCATAGACCATGTTGTTCTGAGGTAGCCCCTTCCTTTGGAAGTGAAAGTTATATTGAGGGGGTAACATAGACTATTCTTTCCACAGTGAGTTTTTGACACAACTTGGCTAGCGGCACATTACTTGGGATCAATCCAGGTGTCATTTTTTCCTACCTGAATGATACTGTCTGCGGAGTTTGGGTTCAACCATGTAGCTCCCGTTTGTTCACAACCCCAAGATCTTAAATAAAAGTCACTGGGTCCTCCACAGGTTTGGGCCTGTTTGCGACTTCAGAAATCAGCTGGGCACACATAAAAATCAAGACTGGCTAGTTTACACCTGAGCTGGGGAAGATGATATCCATAATTCATGGGGTAAGGTGGTCTATGTTGCCCTGGTTTGGGTTTGAGTGGGATCTGTGTGAAGTCCTCTATGTCAGGGAGATCCCAGTCAGAGAGGCCTATGGCAAGCTGACAAATATCCAGGTAGAGAGATGGCCACCAAGTCCATAAGAGGGCTGTATGTGAAATAGACCACACTACTTGCCCAGTAGGATTTATAGCTGCCATTGTTGCTGAACAGGCTGATGGGGATTAAGACTGCTGGTGGTCAGGGGAAGAATCCATAGCCTTACCCACACGATGGACACGCAACTTGAGAGGGTTACCAGTCTGTTCCAGTTTCCAGCCGGAGGCTGGACAGGGCGCAGGTTTGAGATGGGTGGCATGGATCCAGGAAGTGATTCCATCCACTTTCACCACTGTAAGTGTTATAAGCAGCACCTGGTATTGTCCTTTCCAGCGGCGTTCCAGGGATGATACCTGATGCCGTCTCACGTAGACGAAGACTCCCACTTGATATCGATGTGGGGTTCCCTCGTCTCCAGGCTGATAAGCACTGGCCAACTGTTTCCACAGGTATCGCTGGGTGCTGTGTTTGTTCAAGGGCTTTAAGTCTGTCAAGCAAGGGGGTGTGAAAGGAATCATTAAGTCTCAGAGTTGGGGTTAGGTCCCTTACTAAAGGAGGGGCACCATAGAAAATTTCATAAGTGGTGAGTTTATACAAAGAGGCAGAGGGTGTACTTTTTGCACGAAACAGTGCTTAAGGTAGGAGCATAGTCCAATTTTTTTATGCAGGTCTCCAAGCTTAATTTCTTTAAATTCTCTTTGATGGTTCTAATCATTTTTTCTACCTGTCCTGAGCTCTGGCATCTATAAGCACAATGTAACTTCCAATTAATCTTCAGGGTCCTGGTGAATCCCTGACTTACCTGGGCAACAAATGCCGGTCCATTATTGGACCCTATTACCTTAGGCAGGCCGAACCTTGGAAAAATGTCTTCTAGAATCTTTATGAGCACCGTCTGAGCCGTTTCTTTCTTCATGGGGAAGTCTTCAACCAATCCTGAAAGAGTATCTACAAAGACTAGGGGAAATTTAAGTCCAAACCTTCCTGGCTTAATTTCAGGAAAAGTCCACTTCCCAAAATTGTCCTGGTCTGGTTCCTCGTAAGCGCTTCCCTGCAGGAAGCTTGGATGGGTAAGCATTAACTAATTGGCAGACTTGACAAGCTCTAGTCACCTTCTAAGCTATTTCTTTCCTCTGTAAGTCAGTCAATAATAAATCCTTTCTTCGGTCCTTTAAGTGTGCCTATAACTTCTTTGAGCTTAAGTGGGTGAGCTAGTGTACGTCTTTGACATAATGGTGGGCTTTTTGAAATTGTAAACTTGGCTCTGTAGGGTCCCAGAGTTCTGCATCTGTCTCCTCAGATTATAAGTTGCCTGAATGTTCCAGTGTGGCCAAGTCTCCTGAATGTTGATCCCCCTGGTGTGGAAAAAGTTAACAGAGTCACTCCGTTTAGGGCTGCCAATTAAGCTTCCTCATCTGCCCTTCTGTTTTTAACTGCAACGATGTCGTTTCCCTTCTGGTGCCCTGGACAGTGCACTATAGCTAGTTCCTTAGTGCCCTTCACTGCTGAGAGAAGGTGGAGAATCTCAACTTTGTTCTTTATTTTTTTCCCAGTGGAGGTTAATAGCCCCCTTTGCTGGTAAATAGCCCTGTGCACATTAGCATTGCCAAATGCATAGTGGCTATCAGTGTATATGGTGGCCCTTTTGCCTGTTGCTAGTTCCAATGCTTTCGTAAGGGCAATCAGTTCTGCCATTTGGACTGATGTCTCTTCTGGGAGACCAGAGGATCAGATGACAGTAGTTTTGCTAACTACTGCTGCTCCAGCCCACCACATACCATCTTGGAGGAAGCTGCTCTCTTTCGTAAACCATACGACTTCAGGGTGAGGCAGTGGCTGGATCCTTCAAGTCTCGTCCTATACTGGTTTCCTCTGCCAGTATGTGTTGACACTCATGAGCGACAGGTCCTGATGATTCTTCTGGCAGCCAGGTTGAGTGGAGCAGAAGGTCCAAGAGTTATTCTGTCTTTGCTAATCCAGAGGCTCTGGTAGTAGTTTATTCTGGAGTTTGATAGCCACCTATCTGGAGGTTGACAGATGATGCTCTCCAGGGCATGGGGGGCTATAATGGATAGCTTCTGTCCCAACGTTCATTAATGAGCATCTTTTATTAGAAGCGCTGCCGCTGCTATAGCTCTTAAGCAACGGGGCCACCCAGTAGCCACTGGGTTCAGTTTTTTTGATAAGAATGCTACCGGCCTTTTCCAAAGTCCCAAAGTCTAAGTGAACACTCCCCATGCTATTCCTTTCTTTTTCTCGATGTAGAGAGTGAAGGGTTTATCTATATCTGGGAGTGCTAAGGCCGGAGCAGATAGCAGCACCTTTTTTTGACATTATCAAAAGCTTGTTGGTGCTCAGGGGTCCATTGGAATTGGGCATTCCACTTTATCAGCGGGTATAAAGGGGCAGCCAGAGAGGCGAACACAGGAATCCATCACCTGCAAAAGCCAGCAGTCCCAAGAAACTCTCTGAGTTGTCTCTTATTAGATGGGGGTGGTATCTGCACAATGGTTTGTTTTCTGTTCTCAGTTAGCCATCATTTGCCACCCCTAAGAGAATAACCCAGGAAGATTACTTCTTGCTGACAAATTTGGGCCTTTTGGCAGAAGCCCTATATCCAAGCCGAGCAAGCTCGGATAATAGTGCTTGGGTCCCAGACTCATAGTTTTCCTTGGTGTCCGCTGCCAGTAGCAGATCATCCACATGTTGGAGTAGTGTGACTTCTGGGTGTGCAGTTCTGAAGTCGTTTATGTCCCTGTGGAGGGCTTCATCAAAGAGAGTGGGGGGGGGTTTGAACCCCTGTGGGAGTCTAGTCCAGGTTACTTGGCCAGATGTTCCAGTTTCTGGGTCTATCCACTCGAAAGCAAACAGCAACTGACTGTCCTTATGTAGGGGCAAGCAGAAGTAAGCATCTTTTAAGTCCAGCACAGTGTAGCATTCCCGGTCCAGATTCAGAGTGCTAAGCAAATTATATGGATTGGGTACTGTGGGGTGAATGTCCTGCACTCTGTTGTTGATCTCTCTTAGGTCTTGAACAGGACTGTAGTCCCTAGTTACTGGCTTTCTTACTGGTAGCAGGGGGGTATTCCAGGCTGATTGACAGGGCCTTAGGACCCCAAGGGCCAATTATTTCTGAATATGGTGACTTATCCCATCCTTAGCTTCTTTGCTTAGAGGATATTGTTTAACACTGATTGGAGAGGCAGAGGCTTTTAATTCTACTACTATTGGAGGTTGTTTTATGGCTAGACCTAACCCAGCAGTTTCTGCCCAGGCATTAGGATAATCTTTTATCCATTTCTGTTGTAGTTTGCCTCTTTGATCAGTCCTAGGGGGCACGAAGTGTTGATGTTCATCTTCTACGGACATAGTCAATTCTGTGACTATGGGAGTTTTTACTGAAGGTTTTAGAACATCCACTTGGGGACCATCAGGGTTAAAGGTTACTCTAGCCCCGAGTTTGGTAAACAGATCCCTGTGCATCAATGGGGCTGGGCATTCTTGGATTACTAGGAAAGAGTGGTGGACTTTTCATTTTCCTACTTCCATAATCCTCTTAGTTGTCCAAGCCCGATAAGTAGTGCCATTAGCCCCTTGAACTAGGGACCATTTATTTGATATGGGGCCCAGTGAAGCCTTAAAGGCTGAGTATACTGCTCCTGTATCCACTTCAAAGTTCACTGGAGTCCCCTCCACGTCAAATGTTACCCTGAGCTCGGGGAGGGGATCCGAGTCCTGACATTCCTAGTCCTCTTCTAGAGTCAGCATGGCGGGCTGCCGTGGCTTCTTCTTTTTGGGGCACTCTTTGACTCAGTGTCCTTTTTCTCTACAGTAGGCACATTGATCTGAGGCCAGGGACAGCCTTTGGCGTGGGCCCAAGTATCCCTTTCTGACTCCCTGCTTTTTAATTTCTGGCGTATTTGCTGCTGTGAAGAAAATCTTAGCCAATGCTTTTGTCTGCCTTTTGCTCCTTTCATCCTTTTTTTGTTCCCTTTCCTTCTCTCTCCTCTGTTCCGTGTCCTCCTCAGTTTCTCTCTTATAATATACTTATACACTTATACTATATACTTATAATATATATCTTATAATATACTTTCTCAGCTTCTCTGTCTAAATCTCTTAAGGTCGTATTTTGTAACCCATCTAGACATTGTAACTTTCTCTTAATATCTTGGGCAGCCTGCTCAATAAAGGCCATTGTAACAAATGCCTTTTTGTCATCTGCCTGAGGATCAAAAGGAGTATATTTTCTATATGCTTCCATAATTCTCTCCAGAAACATAGAGGGAGACTCATTAGGCCCTTGGATAATCTCTCTTACCTTGGCTAAATTGGTCGGCTCTCTGGCGGCCACTCTGAGACCCATTATTAGAGCCCGGCGATAAGTGGACAGATGCTTCCTACCTTCAAAGGTGTTGGGGTCCCAGTTGGGTCGGTTCATGGGCCCATAGGGATGGAGAGAGAGCATCACAGGGGCTTCTGAGTTTTCTATTATCCATCGCCGGTGGGTTCTTTTAGGTTGCCCATCTTCCTCCAGGGGAGGAGGGGTTGCTGCTGCTGTGGGGAAGCCCCCTGGAGGGCTTGGGTCTGGCCCAATTGCCTCTAGCAGTGGAGAGGCTGAGTCAGCGATGGGAGGATCATCAGGAACTGTGTTGGGGGTTGGGGAGGGAGAGTAGACAATAAGGAGGGGGTGGAGTGTCCAGTCTTGTGACTCAGGGAGAATGGAAGGAAGAGGGAGAGGAGCGGAAAGTTTGAATGATAGGAATGTGGGGGAAGGAGTATATGGCTGTTGATCTGGGTGGCCACGTGGCCCCGGCTGATTGACAATATCTCTGAATTTTCGGATTAGAGGAAAGTGGAAGGATTCTTCTGGGGCCATCTGAATTCGAGGATGGGCCATTCTGAAGCACAGAGAGTCTGCCAGGTACGGTGTTTTACTGAAAAAGAAAGATTCTGGGCCCTTGAGCGGACATCAGTCCAATGATCAAGGGTCAGGGACAGAGAAGAGGAAGTGCTTTGTCCCATAATGGGAGTTACTCAAACAGGGACAGTGAAGACACAAACACAACACAAAGACAAACAGTAAACGTTTAACATGAGTCCAAGACAAAGATTTGAACTGAGTAACTGGAAAATATTGATGGGTTAGACAATAAAAACAGACAGTAAACTCAACATGAGTTCAGAACAATGACCAAAACTGAGTTACCGGCAAAACCTGATGGGCTGGCAAATCAAATCCTGAAGCAAAACATAACCGAGTTGAGGAAACTACTATTCCTTGAATTCCCTAGTCCTCCGGAGTGTCCCTCAGGGACGTGATCTTGGCTCTGTGACATGTCTGTCACACCATAGGAGAGAGCTAATGCTCTTCACCAACAGCCACTTTGCCACGCCCTAGCCTGAAACCCGAAACCAGAAAGAGGCACCTTACTTACCCCGAGAGGACTCCCTTGAGGTCTTCCATTCACCGCTCCCGGATATCTCACCTGGGGCCTCCAGATGAAAAGGTGCTGCGAACATCAAAGGAAAAGACAACAAAGAGGATTTCTCATGCATCAGCAAAGGGTTTATTGGGGGTCCAGAATGCTAGGCCTCAGAGCTCCCTTCAGAGGAGCAAAGAACAAAGAGCCCGGAGAACAACTTGAGCAGAGTTTATATACATTCTTTAGAGAGCTCAGGGACTTTACATACATCATAGCCTCCTTTAGGAAATCATCATGTACCACGGGAAAATGAAATAACAACTCTAAAACATGATTAGCACATTCATTGGCGGGAAAAGTTGGGGCAGGGGGTGATTGGTCAGCCCTCAGAAGGGGTATACATTTAAACTGATTGGTTGAAGCCCTGAGATTTATATGTGGTGAGATGCACGGCTTCTGGGATGGGGTTGTTAAGTAACTAGGTGGTCAGGGAAGATTTCAACACACATCTAATGGGCAGTTCCAGGAATTGTCTTAACTGCCACAGGAATTTCAGGTTCTGAGTGCAGCTTGGAAACTTTACAAAACCTGGTTCATTACATTTCGATTTCAATTTCTTTTATTCTTTCAGAACCTTACAGTGGAAGGTGAGAGACTTCATTCACAATGACTGCTCTTTTGGCTATATTGGTTTTGGATGCACACATGGGATCATTTTTTTTGATCCGTCTGTTGCTGATAATCTAAGCCACAGCCTCACACAGAGCCAAGAGCCTGATTAAGACACATCTCTTTCCAAAGCAATTACTTCTCTGAGGTCAGTTTCAGAACTCAGTCTCTGAGGAGAATCACACCAGTGTTCAAAACCAGGTGGACCCAGTCATCTCTTCCAACTGCCACACAAATGACCACAATTAAAACCAAATCACTCTCACATGGCACTCAACTTCTTACATATATACACTCATTATACCCTTTGGCTAGAGGTTTTCATGAATGGCGCAGCCCAAGAGAGTGTCCAAAATAAGCTCCCTTGCCCCTCATTTGCCTAACCTCAGGGTGGCCTGAACACCCTTCCTGTGAACTAGGATTGATCACATAGTTCTTCCTTTAATACTGCTCTGCTTCTCCAATTTGAGGCCTACTGACTGTCAGGTTTAGATTCCTTATGTGATTTGGAGTAATTAGGAAACCAAAGCAACTTTGCAGCGCTTGAAAGAACTTATTTGACCCAAATGATCCCTATTCTCACTTGGTGGAAGTCAGGAAACTTACAGAGGAAGGCGAGAGACTTCATCCACAATGACTGATCTTTTTGCCATTTTGGTTTTGGATGCACACATTGCATCTTTCTTTAGATCCATCAGGAGCTGATAATCTAAGCCACAGCCTCACACAGAGCCACAAGGCTGATTCAGAAACATACTTTTCCAAAGCAGTTAAGCAAAGAGCCACAGGTGATGCCCATTCACTTCCATTTGAAAACTTTTTTCTTCAAAATTCACAAAGGGGTGGCCTGAGGCAAAGACCTTCCTGACTTCAGGGTAACAGAACAATAAGTCAGCAAATCCCAATGCAGGGTTTCTCCACTGAGACTTTACTAGTCACAATGATATCTGAGTTTTGTAAGATGCTTGCCATTCCCTTCAGCTATCCAGTACATGGCCATGTCACAGAGCTTGGATGTGGTACATATCTTGGACAAAAAAACATGAGCCTATTCAGGAGAGTGGCCAGAATTCAGGAAGAAAACAGGAACTTAGGAAGATAGTAGGTGTTGCCCATCGAAAAGCAACCAACAGTCCTTTCCTAAAATGGGCAGGATGAATTCTGGGAAGCTTTCTACTAGACAGGATACATCCATTGATCTATTCTGCTTTCTAATATGTACAACCAAGGACACAGTGGGATACACAGACACAGACACACTCGCCTTGTCAAAGGACTTTCTAGAAACAGTCCACTCTAAACCAAACAAACCACCTTTCCTACCTATTCTCAGAACGTGAGACAAAACCCCAAACTCACACCCACAATCAAAAAGTCACCTCCTTCCCCCATGTAAGTCTGTGACTATCCAGAGTGTCCTCTGACTGGTGGTCCATACTATGTTCCCCCAAAATGGCCTGTCCTGTCTCAGGTCTGGTCTTCTTGTCCATCTCTGTGAAGTTGTATGGAGCCTGTGCTGACCACTACCTGCTTTCTCATTAAAGGCCCATCTTCAGAGCTCTACTTGCATTTTGTCATCCTCAAACCATTAGGTACCAAGAGAGACAGACTCTCTCCTTGGTAAATCCAAACAAGTAAGTCCACTGGGAATGGGACTGGGACTGGCTCTGTGTGCCTGGCTTCCTGGATCCCAAGTTCAGAGAGTTACATCACCAAATAAGTGAGGTAGGTCAATTCCAACAGGAAGGGAATGAGGTCACTGCCTTGGCAACCACTTTGTCCTAACACTTGTTTCCAAGGGTCCCTTGAGATGGAGGCTGCCCCTACTTCCTGTGACACTTTCAGAAGTTAGAATGGTATATCAACCGTAGACACCAAGGAGAAGCTCTCCACACAGGGTTGGTTTGGTCCATCTTCTTTATATCATTAGGAGAGAGGCTGATTCAGACACATCACTTCATCCTGAACAGGTGGTTTGCCATGGAAGATGACTTTTGCTCTCTCAGGTCCTTCATAGCTGCTACATCTTCTCTAGGGATCATTTCTCATCAAACTTTGAGGTTCTCAGCAGGTGAAAGATCCCCTACATTCCTGTATTGTAAGACCAACTCTGTCCCTGCTCTTTTGTGAAGTTAGATTGAGGGAACAGTGTATGGTTAGGGTTAATAACATATTCTATTTGGGTTAGGAAACATTCTGCGGGATGAATAATGGTATTGGGAACCTGCGATATTCACAAGAATATATAGGTGAAATATAAGTATGAAACCTGAAATCTAGGTACGATTTGAAGCCCTGAAGGGCAATGGGCCCTTTAGTGAGATACTTTGATTTGAATTATGTTCTGAACAGATATCTCAGATAAATCGATGTGCAATGGCAAAGGACCTTGTACCTTGGATGATTAAATGTCCTAGAGAACATCCAGTCAAAAAGGAATAGTCGGCAGGATTAGGAAGGTAGTCAGTAGGTTTAGAAAAAAGAGTGAATATAGGATTTGAACGAAAGTTTCATTAGCAATAGGGTTTTGGGTAGAGAGTGAACGTAAATATGAGCACATATGAAGAGTCAGTCACAATGATGAACTGGGGAAAATATGTAGGAAAGCAGATATCAATAGAGACATTAGGAAATCAGGCAAAGTATAATGTAATAGGGTTAGACATTTTCAACATGGTTGAGGTTGAATATATAATCTTAGGAAGAAAGAAATATGTTGCCTCCAATAGGATTGACATTTGAGAGCATTAGGCAACCTGGACATGGTTGCTTTTAGTAATCAATGCTCACTTTCCATTTTGCTTTGGTGAAAGGTTAATAGGCACTTGTCACTTCCTGTTTTTCTGTATGCTTAACAAACCACTGTTGAAATCTTGAGAACTGTTTGCTAATTTTGTTCCCAGGATGTGCTGTCCCCAACTGCCAAACTGCAGAATATACTCCTTCACCCGGGTGCACGCAAACCGCACACTCGCCCTGACCCATCAATAAATTTCCCTTTCTGCCCTCTCCAAGAAAAGTATATAAGCTCTGTTAAAGCTGTTCTCAGGGCTCTCTGCTCTATTCAAGTGAGCTCTGAGCCCCAGCATGCTGGACCCCCAATAACCTCTTTGCTGTGGCCGAGTGAAAATGCTATACTGTTCTGTACTTAAAAGATGCTTTCTTTTGCTTGCCTCTGCATAAAGATAGTCAGTTGCTGTTTGCTTTCGAGTAGGTAGACCCAGAAACCGGAACGTCTTGTCAATTAACTTGGACTAGACTTCCACAGGGGTTCAAAAACTCCCCCACTCTCTTTGATGAAGCCCTTCACAGACATCTCTACAACTTCAGAACTACGCACCCCGAAGTCATTCTGCTTCAATATGTGGATGTCCAGCTACTGGCAGCCAACACCAAAGAAAACTGTGAGTCTGAGACCCAAGCACTATTATCTGAGCTTGCTCAACTTGGGTAGAGAGCTTTGGACAAAAAGGCCCAAATTTGCAAGCAAGAAGTAATCTTCCTGGGATATTTCCTTAGGCGCGGTAAATGATGGCTCACTGAGCCCAGAAAACAAACTGTTGTGCAGATACCACCCCCATTTAACAGGAGACAACATAGAGAGTTTCTTGGGACTGCTGGCTTTAGCAGGTTATGGACCTGGGTTTGTGTTCTTAGCTGCTCCTTTATACCCGCTGTTAAATGAGAATGCCCAATTCCAATGGACCCTTGAGCACCAGCAAGCTTTTGATAACATCTAAGAACACTGACACTGAACTCCTCAACTTCACTGAGCCCAGCCTGCAATTTCAGAAAGCCCTACACTACATTAAAAATGTACATCAACTCAATCAACTTGGTTCAAAAAAACTGCCGGCATTACTGTAGGATCAAGAACAGAGTTTTAGACTAATTCACTCACAGTGAAAGGAAATAATTGAATGGGTAACAAAAGCCTGTCAGTTCTGTCAATTGGTTAATGCTTACCCTTCCAAGCTTCCTGCAGGAAAGCACCTATGAGGAACCAGACCAGGACAATTCTGGGAAGTGGACGTTACTAAAATTAAGCCAGCAAGGTATGGACTTAAATATCTCCTAGTCTTTGTAGATACATTTTCAGGATGGATTGAAGCCTTTCCCACCAAAAAAAAAAAAAAAAAAGAAAAGAAAACCGGCACAAATTGTGGTCAAGAAGATCCTGAAAGATATTTATCAAAGACACGTCCTGCCTAATTTAATATGGTCTGATAATTGAACAGCCTTCATGGGCCAGGTAAATCAGGGGTTTGCCAGGACCCTGGGGATTAATTGGAAGTTACATTGTGCTTATAGACCCCAGAGGTCAGGACACTTAAAAAAAATAAATAGAACCATTAAAGAGACCTTAACAAAATTAAGCTTAGAGACCGGCATAAAAGATTAGACTATGCTCCTGCCTTATGCACTGTTTCATGCAAGAAATACTCCCTTTCTTTCTTTGTGTAACCTCACCCCCTATGAAATTCTCTATGGGGCCCTTCCTACACTAAGAGACCTAACCCCGACTCTAAGACCTAAGGATCCCTTCCACACACCCTTGCTTGACAGACTTAAATCTCTTGTAAGAACTCAGCTATACCTGTGGAAACAGCTGGCCACTGCCTTCCAACCTGGGGACGAGGGGAATCCACATTGATATCAAGAAAGAGACTTCCTCTACATAAGATGACATCAGGTGTCATCCCTGGAACCCCGCGGGAAAGGACCATTCCAGGTGCTACTTATAACACCTACAGCAGTAAAAGTAGAGGGAATCACTTCCTGGATCCATGCCTCTCATCTCAAGCCTGTGCCATGTCCAGACTCTGGTTGAAAACTGGAAAAGACTGTTAACCCTTTCAAATTGCATATTCGCCACGTGGGTAAGGCTATAGACTCTCTCCTTGGCCACCCGTAGTCCTAACGCTCATCAGTCCCTTCAGCAGCGATGGCTGATCACAAATACTACTAGACAAGAAGTATGGTCTATCTTGCATACAGTCCCCTTAGGGACCTGGTGGCCATCTCTCCACCCAGACATTTGTCAGCTGGCTATAGGTCTTTCCTATTAGGATATCCCTGATGAAGAGGATCTCACTAAAATTCCATTAAATCCTTTCTGTACCATAGATAATGGAAACAAACATTATGGTTGTAGGGACAGGCAAGCCAGATGCAGGTTGGCTAGCCTATATTAGTATGTTTGCCCGGCAGACTATCAAAGCCACAAACCGCCACGGCTGTGTGGGGGAAAAGCCGACTTCTTCTGTATGTCATGGGGATTTGAGCATACAGGGGCTGCCTGGTGGAACCCAAAATCCTCATCAAATTCAGTACACAGCATTGGCCATATTACCACTTAGAAAACCCAAACTGGTGGCCAACAGAGGAGTCTCTAGATCCTCAAATTCTGTGTGACCTTTTTAACTTCTGCAAGTGCTCAAAAGGGTGAAAGGAAATTCCCCTATGTGAAGGCCTTTTTCCTCTTTCGCTCACATCCTGAACTATGCTTCTCCAATAGTTCCTCAAACTCAGCCTTCTGCTCCAGACTCTCTGCTGTCAGTCCCACCTCAGCAAACCTGATTTCTCTTCTCCAATTACTAGATCAAAAACCGAAACCTCCGCCGGTTCTCAGAGCATTGCCCTCTTGCTGAGGTAGCAGGTACTGAGGTACCCATCCATCCACTCACTTCTCTCTTTTCCTGTCAGTGCCCACACCGGGTCCCACCAGGTCCTCTTACCACTTAACCCAAAGCTCAAACCAGCTTAGGAGAGCCCTCAGACCCCTATCGAAGATGTAATGAAAATGGCCTTTATAGTTGCTTTGTCATCACTGAAAACAGGTTACTAAGAATTTAAAGTCCCTCACAAGCTTTTTGGGATACTCACTCCCGTCTTCCTTTCTGCTCTACCGATTCTACTGCTCAATTTATGTTGCTAGGAAAATCCCAAACCCCTTTCCCATTATTCCTTTACATCTCTCCTTCCTTATTCTCAGATCCACGGAGCTGCTCTCACCCCCCACCTTCCCCGTCTTCCCCCTCTGTACCAGGCCCACAGAAAAATCTTCACTGAACTTCTCCAGAAGTCTTCACCATGGCTGACTTTAGGACTTTCAGCAAAAGAGTCTCTAAAAATGAGTTCAGTGTAGATTAACTTCCTCTTTTTCTGTTGCCCTGTTCTACTTGGCTACTGGCTGGAAAAATCAGCACTCCTAAGCTAGACACCCCCTTAATAGTTTTTCACAGAATATGTTAACAAGGCCTCTGGCCTTGAGCTGGGGCTTCACAGAGATGGCTACATTTCTAAGATAAAAATTTACAAACTGGGCTCCATGGTAACAGTTGGCAGGGGGATAAAAGAAAAGGAAAAAAAAGCTCTCTGCCTCCCAGGTGTCCTTGAAAAGTTAACTTGCCCACAATAAAGGAAAAAACAGAAAAAAAAAGCTTCTTTTTGTGAATTTCTGCAGACTGTGAACTTCTGAGTCCCTTCTCTTTCATGTTGGGTACAAAATTCTGAAACTGCCTAAACTTGGGGTTCAGGATGTTAATTGATTACAACAGAAGCAATGCCCTCTGAATCCGGTTGCAACCAAATAGGACTGTTTCCCTGTCTTTGGTGCTATCTTAAGTGCCGTGCCTTGTCCGTCCCTACAACAGTATAATTCTATATACTTAAACATTGTTCATGTTTTCATGAAATGGTCAACAGATGTGATTAATTGTGTAATGGTGAAGATGTCTCCCAGATTGCTCTATAATGACCCAGGTTCATTTGAAGTTCAAACACGGGGGCATACAACCCGGTTCCACTGGGAACATATATCCCTCACTTTAGCCATCATATTAGGAATTGGAGTTGCGGCAGTGGTAGTCACAGGAACCACTGCCCTGCTCCATGGTACACAACAAATGACCCAAATAGAAGCAGCAAGAGACCAAAACTTAAAGATAATAGAAACCTCCATCACAGCTTTGCAGGAATCTTTAACATGTCTCTCTGAAGTTGTTTTACACTCCAGTTGAGAGTTGGACCTCCTCTTCATGAGAGAAGGGGGCCTTTGTGCTGCATTGATGTAAGAATGTTGTTTTGATGCCGACCATACTGAGGTTGTAAAAAAAACCTTTGAGTAAAATAAAAGGATGCCTTGAAAAGCGTCAACGAGAGAGAGAGGCCCAAAAAGGGTGGTTTGAGTCTTGGTACACACAGTCCCCCTGCTTATCTACGCTTTTATCAACCCTGGCCTGTCCAATAATAATCCTCATATTATTGCTAACTATAAAACCCTGTTTGCTCAACCATGTAATTTCTTTTCTCCAAGCTCAAATTGGATAAGTTAAACTTATGGTAATACCCCACTAGCAGACATAGAATGTGACGCGTCCCAATAATCACTTTTATGATTAAAAGTAGCAAGAAGAAGAAGTGGGGAATGAAAGGTTAACAAAAAAGGTACTTGTAACTTCCTGTTTTTCTGTATGCTTAACAAAACATTGTTGAAATATTGAGAACTGTTTGTAATCTTGTTCCCAGATTGTGCTGTCCCCAACTGCCAAATTGCAGAATGTATTCCCTCACCCAGTTTCACACTAACCACCCACTCGCTCTGACCCATCAATAAATTTCCATCCCTGCCCTCTCCAAGGAAAGTATATAAGCTCTGCTTAAGCTGTTCTCAGGGCTCTCTGCTCTATTCATGTGAGCTCTGAGCCCCAGCTTGCTGGACCCCCAATTAACCCCTTGCTGTTGCATGAGACACTATCTTGGTGATCTCTTCCACCGACGCTTGCAGGAACATTACTTGGATGTTTGAATGTAGAAGAGAAAATCCAGTCATAAACGGATAGTCGGTAAGATTAAGAAGATAGTCGGTAGGTTTAGGAAGAAGAGTGAGTATAGGATTTGGAAAACAATATCTTTAGCAATAGGGGTTCGGTTAGAGAGTGAATGTAAATGTCAGCACATGTGAACAGTCACAATAATGAAGTGGGAAAATATGTAGGAAAGCAGATATCAATAAAGACATTACGAAATCAGGCAAAGTATAAAGTGCGTGATACGATTAGACATTTTCAACAGAATTGAGTTAGAATATATAATCTTAAGAAGAAACAAATATGTAGTCACCAATAGGATTGACATTTGAGAGCATTAGGCAACTTTGACATGGATGTTTTTTGTAATCCATGCTCACTTTCCATTTAGGCTTTGGTACAATCAAAAGTGTGACCTTTACATTTGTCTCCAGAATACTACTGTGATAAAATGTATATGTAGATGTGGTGACATGAGTGTTTCTTCCACCATTTCTGGGAGCAATATTTTGAAGACATATAAATGGGTATTGGGGGTACAAAGAGGTGTACACTGTGTCATTGAATATAGAGATAATGCATGAATAGACCATAAGTGAATAAGTAATATAACTGGTTCCACATTAAATAACGGATTGAATAGATATCTGAAAATATATAAGAAATCTTATATTGATATACAATCATTCATTCCAACCAATGATACATCTAATATTAATATTAGGGTTACGGTTTATCATGAAGATATGTTAGTTTTGCTACAAAAGTGATTATGGAAATCGAAAATAATGTGTTTGGAAAGAGTCAGTCATAATGCTGGCAATATGTAAACAAGGCCTCTGGCCTTGAGCTGGGGCTTCACAGAGATGGCTACATTTCTAAGATAAAGAAGTTATCAACTGGGCTCCATGGTAACATCTGGCTGAGAGAAAAAAAAAGAGAAGAAAATAGCTCTGCCCCATTCCCGGTATCCTTAAAATGTTAACTTGCCCAGAACAGAGAAAAAAAAAAAAAAAAAACAGAAACAAAAACTGCTTTTTATAAACTTCTGCAGATTGTGAACTTCTGAGCCCCTCTCATCCATGTTGGGTACAAAATTCTGAAACAATTTAAACTTGGGGTGCAGGGGATTAAATGATTACAACAGAAGCAATGCCCTCTAAATCCGGTTGCAACCAAATAGGACTGTTTCCGTGTCTTCGGTGCTATCTTAGTTGCCTTACCTTGCCTTGTCCATCCCTTTTCTCATGAAAAGACCAGTCGAGAAACATGGAGGAATGCATGTGCTCTGAAGCAGGAAATGATTGATAGTGAAACAAATGCCTATTAATTTTCTATCTTGTGGATGAAATATATATCCTATGATGTGCATAAATTGAAGAAATAGTAATCTACCAGTGTTGAATAAAAATGAACGTCAAAATACACATTATGTCCGATTGGAATCTACTTGCATTGATGTTAAACTGGGTCAGGTACTGTAGAAATATTAGGATTTGTGTGCACCATTCACTCAAGTTACTTATCAGTATAGGAAAGAAATATGTTTTTATGGTTAATGAATATTTCTAAGAATAATCTTTGGAAAGTTGATTATAAATTTACGTATATGAATATGAATGAATTTCGTGAGTGTAAAATAAGACACATATTTCATATTTTGAAAAATCTGGAGAGTGTATATATATATATATATATATATATATATATATACATATATATATATATATGTGTGTGTGTGTGTGTGTGTGTGTGTGTGTGTGTGTGTGTGACTAAAGTCACGGTGGCCTGGACACCCTTCTTGTGAACCAGGAGTGATCAAATAAGTCTGCCATTAATACTTTTCCACTTCTCCAATTTGAGGCCTTCTGACTTTGGCGTTTAGATTCTTTATGTGAAATGGAGTCAAGAAAAAACCGAAGCACTTATGGATTTGCCTCTGCATGGTTTTGAAGAATTCATTTGACCCAAAGGATCCCTATTCCCCTTGATGGAGGTCAGGAACTTTACAGAGAAAGGCTAGAGACTTCATCTACAATGACTGCGAATTTTTGCCATTTTGATTTTGTATGCACACATGGGATCTTTCTTTACATCCATCAGGTGTTGGTAATCTAAGCCACAGCCTCACACAGGGCCAAGAGACTGATTCAGACACATCCCTTTCCAAAGCAGTTAAGCAAAGAGCCACAGGTGATGCCCACTCATTTCCATTTGAAAACTGGTTTCTTCAGGCTTCAGAAAGGGGTGGAGTGAGGCAAAGCCCTTCCTGACATTCAGGGCAAAAGAACAATAGGTAAGCAAAAGGCCCATAGCAGGGTTCCTCCACTGAGACTTTACTGGTCACACTGATATCTGAGTTTTCTGAGATGCTCGCCATTCCCTTCAGCTATCCAGTACATGGCCATATCACAGAGCTTGGAGGTGGTAAATATCTTGGACACAAAACCATGAGCCTATTCTTGAGTGTAGCCAGAATTCAGGAAGAAAATGGGAACTTAGGAAGTTTGTAGGTGTTTCCCTTCGATAATGCAAGCCACAATCCATTCATAAATTGGGCAGGATTGATGCTGGGAAGCTTTCTACTAGACAGGACACATCCATTGATGCATTCTCTTTTCTAATGTCTACAACAACAGACACATTGGGATACACAGACATAGAAACACTTGCCTTGTCAAACGACTTACTAGAAACAGTTCACTCCAAACCAAACAAACCGCCTTTCTTACCTTTTCTCAGAACATGAGATAAAACCACAAACACACAACAAAAACCACAAAGGCAACGCCTTCCCCCAAGTAGGTCTGTGACTATTCGGAGTGTACTCTCACTGGTGAGCCTTACTATGTACCTCCAAAATGGCCTGTCCTGTCTCAGATCTGGACTCTTTGGCCAACTCTGTGAAATTGTCAGGAGCCCGTGGTGAGCCACTACTTGCTTTCTCTGGAAAGGCCAGTCTTCAAAGCTTTCCTGGCATTTGGCCATCTTCACATCAATAGATACCAAGAAAGACTGACTCTGTCCTTACAAAATCCAAACAAATGAGCCCACTGGGACTGGGACTAGGACTGGCTCTGGGTGCCTGGAATCCTGGATCGCAAGTTCAGAGAGTTCCATCACCAAGGAATAGAGATGAGGTCACTTCCTTCAGGAACTGAATGAGGTCACTGCCTTTGCAACCACTTTTTCCTAACAGTTGCTTCCAAGGGTCCCATGAGATAGATGCTGCCCCTATTTCCCGTGACCCTCTCACCAGTTAGAATACTATATCACCCATAGGCACCCGTGAACAGCTCTGCACACAGGCCTGGATTGGTCCATCTTCTGTACATTAGGAACAGAGACACTCAGTCAGACACAACCCCTCTCCAGACAGGGTTGTTTTCCATGGAAGATGACTTCTGCTCTCTCAGGTCCTTAATAGCTGCCTACATCTTCTCCAGGGATTATTTCTGCATGGACCTTTGAGGTTTTCAGCAGGTGGTATATCCCCTACATTCCTATATTGTAAGACCAACACTTTCCCTGCTCTTTTATAAAGTTAGAATGAGGGAATAGTATATGGTTTGGGTTAATTACATGTTCGATTTGGGTTAGGAATCATTTTGCTGGATGAATAATGGTATTGGAAATCTGTGATATTTATAAAAATATAGAGGTGAAATATATGTATGAAAACAGAAATCTAAGTAATATTTGAAGCCCAGAAACGGATTGGGCCCTTGATTGGGAGACTTAGCTTTGAATTATGTCCTGCACAGATGTCTCAGATAAATCAGTACACAATGGCATCGGACCTTGTACCTTGAATGATTGAATGTCGAAGAGAACATCCATTCAAAAAAGGATAGTCAGTAGGATTTGGGAGATAGTTGGTAGATTCAGAAAGAAGAGTGAGTATAGGATTTGGACCAAAAGTTATTTAGCAATTGGGTTTCAGGTAGAGAGTGAATGTAAATGTCAGCACAAATGAACAGTCAAAATGATGAACTGGGAATTTAAGAAGGAAAGCCGATATCAATAGAGACATTAGGATATCAGGCAAAGTAAAGTGAGTGATAGGATTAGACATTTTCAACAGGGTTGAGTTTGAATATATAATCTTAGAAAGAAACAAATATATAGTCAACAATTGGATTGACATTTGAGAGAATTAGGCAACCTGGACATGGATGTTTTTAGAAATCCATGCTCACTTTAAATTTAGGCTTTGGTACAATCATAAGTGTGACCTTTGCTTTATTTTCCAGAATATTACTGTGATAAAATGTATATGTAGATCAGGTGACATGAGTATTTCTTCCACCATTTCTGGGAACAATATTTTGAAGACGTATAAATGAGTATTGGGGGTAGAAAGTGGTGTAGTATCTGTCTAAGAATATAGAGATAATGCAAGAATAGACCATACTGTGAATAAATAATATAATTGGTATGCTTTAAATAATGGATTGAGTTGATATCTGAAAATATACAGAAAATCTAATGTTGATATAAAATCATTCATTCCAACCAGTTATACTTCTAATGGTAATATTAAGGTGATATTTCATCATGAAGAGTGTGTGAGTTATGCTTCAAAAGTGATTATGGAAATCGAAAATAATGTGTTTAGAAAGAAGTCTTGTTAAAAAACATGGAGGAATACATGTGTTCTGAAGAATGAAGTTATTGAAAGTGAAACAAATGCCAATAAATTTGCTAACTTGTGTATGAAATATATATCTTATGATGTGCATAAACTGAAGAAATAGTAATGTACAAGTGTTGACTAAAAATGAACATCAAAATACACATCACGTTCCATGATTATCTACTTGCATTGGTGTTAAACTGGGTCAGTTACTGTAGAAATATTAGGATTCGTATGCACCATTCACAGAAGTTAGTTTTTATTTCTAGGAAACAAATATGTATTTCAGGTGGATGAATATTTCTGAGAATAATCTTTTGAATATTTGATTATAAATCCACATACATGAATACGAATAAATTTAGGGAGTGTACATTGAGACCCATATATTTCATATTTTGAAAAACTTGGAGAGTGTACACACACACACACACACACACACACACACACACACAGACATTAAAAAGTAGCAATATATATGGAAATCGAAATTCATCATGAAATGTATATCATCCACTGATCCAAAAATATTCATTATACTGAACATGATTTTATTTATCATGTTGTTCATCTACGAAGCTCACCCATAGGTTGAATTTTCAGTTCCAACTGTGTTTAGGTGGAGTGATCTCTTCTCCCAATTTGTATCTGCAAAGTCAGCCACCTCACAAGAATGTACATGTGATAACAGGTATGATTCAATATGTGCATATGAAATAACATGTGCTGAATTGGCTACAGAGAAAGGCAGAGAGGAATTCATCTATTTGTTAACTTTAAAAACACATGGAGAACTATTTCAACAAAATATTGACTAGATTTATAAGTCCTACCCTGTATAATGCAAAAGGCAAGTCCAGCAATACACTATGTCTCGTCTAAACTGCTTGTATTTCTTTTCGGTTTGGGTTATTTTTCTCCATCATATTAGAATTAGTAGTCAGAGTCTAGTAGGGTATGCGTTAGTGTCAGGCATTCAGCATTTTGAATTGAAAATAGGAAAATGAATCCAATGTGTATGTAAATATGTGCTTCACAAAAATCTTCCCACTCTAATCCAGAACAATGCCTTGACTTTACCTTCACTCCAAGTAAAATACAATTAGAGTGGACGAGTTAGAAAATCTGTGAATACATATCTGGAATGTAATATGCTCAAGAGTTCACAACCTTGAAGGTGGTAGAGGAGTTTCCAAAAGTAAGGGACAGGTAAATACTCCACAAAAATGGAGCTCTTCTGGACTAAAGACTTCTGGTGAAACTGCCTCTGAGTTTGGGCACTTGAAATATTTGTTGTTGTCAGGAGTTTTAGCTTTTTTTGTAGAGAGACCATCAAAGCTAGGTATGTATCTAAGTGACCTGGAGGACATGGTTTCTTATTTTCTAATGAACATGAGGCAGCAGTGCTGAATTCTCTCTTTGTAGGTAAACTGTGGCCACTGCGGGCAAACTCTTTCCGTGTGGACTGTAAAGCCATCTGGCCATCCTCCACTTGTCGATGTGTTTCTTGCTGCTGCAATGTGAGTTTGGTATTTGCTTCACAAAATACAAGGAGTTAAACTGGGACACAGTGCTAAAGGGAGTTCTGTCACGTGTGGTGTGTCAGGTTCTGCAGGATAATGAACCAACCAGGCTTCAATCCCACATAGCTTGCATCCTTAACCATAGCAATCTGATTCTGAACATTGCCCTGAAAACTCTCCACATAACAAGATGCCTTTACATAGAAGGGTCTGCTGGGTGCACCATGTCAGTCACAAGCCATTTGGAAGCCAATGGCAGATCCACATTGCCCCACCACAGATATTTTATCACACAACTGCACACGACTTTTCTAGGCCCATTTCACATCAGGCTCCAACTTACTGGCATCTCTGTTCTACACCATTTTCATGGTCATGGGAATTTCAAAAATTTCATGGTATTTATCTAGCCATTTTACAAGAATGATGTTGGAGGCACTGTGTGTTTAACTTCATTCAGGAACAATTAAATGGTGAGGAAGCTCATTTCAATGAAAGCTCTGGAGAAATCTCACAGGCAAGGCTTCCAAAGAGTGGCCAAAATTTCACAGGAAGCCAGACCTATTGCTGTCTACAATGTGAGGTACATGTGTGTTTTGACTCTCAACTATGGCTGCCATGTCTTTCAGAATAAAACCATGTGATATCCTGGATTAGATTCCCAGTGCTCTGTGGAAAGCAAACCTGGGCCTAGATCTCGGTTTCCAAGGGCGACTCTCATGCGTGACCAACTAAAATCCCAACATATTTCATGATAACACTTCTCTAAGTCAGCTCTAGAACTCAGTCTCTAAGGGGAATCACACCAGAGTTCAGCCCAGGTATACCCAGTCATATCTTCCAACTACCACACAAATGACCACAATTAAAACCAAAACACTCCCACATGGTCCTCATTTTCTTCCATATATACACTCTCATACTACGCTCTGTCTGGAGGTTTCCATGAGTGGCGAAGTCCAAGACAGTGTCCAAAATAAGCTTTCTTGCCCTTCATTGCCTAAAGTCATGGTGGCCTGGACACCCTTCCTGTGAACCAGGTGTGATCAAATAGGCCTGCCCTTAATACACCTCTGCTTCTCCAATTTGAGGCCTACTGACTGTCAGGTATAGATATTTTTATGTGAATTGGAGTCATGAGAAAACCCAAGAACCTATGTGCTAGACTCTCCAGGGCTTTGAAGAACTCATTTGACACAAAAGGATGCGTATTCTCACTTGATGGAGTTCAGTAGACTTACAAAGGAAGGCAAGAGACTTCATCCACAGGGACTGCTCTTTTGGCCATTTTGGGTATGGATTCACACACGGAATGATCCATCAGGTGATGAGAATCTAAGCCACAACCTCACACAGGTCCAAGAGGCTGATTCAGACACATTATCAGGATCAATCACTTGATTTTTTCCTCTGTCTAACTAGCTAGAGAGACCTTCTCTTTTAATTGAATTTTTATCTCTGTCTGACTAGCTCGAGAGACCTTCTCTTTTACTTGAATATTTCTACTATAACTATAATACAACCCAAGAAGATAAAATTATTACTCCATATACTATGAATCAAATTGATGATTTAGATAATTAGTTAAATACTTGGGCAATAATCATTTGCAAATCTAATGTTTCATTTGATAACCACTTACCATCTAATCCTTTATTGTCTTTTTGGTCATCACATCATGTAATTTTTCCAAAAATGACAAGAAAAACACCTATTATAAATGCTACAAATATATTCACTGATGGGTCAAATAATGGTACAGCAGTAATATTTACACCTGATCAAACTTTTACATTTTTAGTACCCAAACAATTAGCTCAAAATGTAGAGCTTAATGCAGTATTACAAGCTTTTGTGATGCTTAAAGCATCTGTAATTAATTTATTTTCCGATAATCAGTATATAGTTAGTGCTATAGTATCACTTGAAGATGGTAGAAGGATTTCTCCTTCCTCTACTATTTTCTCTTTGCTTTCGACTATACAAAGTCTAATCTGGGACAGGAAAGATCCATTTTTTATAGGATATTTCAGGACACATACAGGATTGCCTGGAGCCCTTAGTTTGGGCAATTATTTAGCAGATAAAACAACACATGACATTCATACATATTTTCTATACACTAGAAGAAGCTACAAATTTTCATAAAAAGTTCCATGTCAATGCTAATACTTTACAAAAGCGTTTCAAAGTAACTAAGGAACAAGCTAGACAAATAATAAAACAATGTCAAAATTGTGTGACCTTTTTACCACAAGTTAATCTTGGAGTCAATCCTAGAGGATTGATACCTAACCATATTTGGCAGATGAACGTCACAAACTTGCCAGAATTTGGAAAATTAAAATATTTGCATGTTACAGTTGATACTTCTTCTGGATTTTTGATGGGCTCCATTCTTGCTGGAGAAAAAAACTAAAGATGTTATAGCTCATTGCTTACAAAATTTTGCCACTGTGGGCGTTCCAAAAGAGTTAAAAACAGATAATGCCCCTGCTTATACTTCTACTTCTTTTAAACAATTTTGCTCATCATTTGGCATTACTCATATAACAGGAATCCCATACAATCCACAGGGAGAAGGCATAGTTGAAAGAGCACATGAAACTATTAAAACGTACATATTAAAGCAAAAAGAACAAATTGGGAAGGGGTATATATTCCCCAAAGGTAAACTTAAAATAACCCTTTTACTCTAAACTTTTTAAATTTGGGTTCATCAGGGCTTAGTGCTGCAGAAAGGCATATATGTCCAAAAAATGTACATAAGCCCAAGGTACTTTGGAAGGATATTCTAACAGGACAATGGAAAGGTCCTGACCAAGTAATTGTCTGGAGTCCGGCGTCTGTTTTTGTGTTTCCACAGGGAGAACAGTAGCCAATTTGGATTCCAGAGAGATTAACTAAAGAGATTTCTACAGACCAAAAATAAGATGATTTGGCTCAAATCAATAAGAGCTGATATGCAGAACTCCAGTTTGGCTGTTCTTACATCTGTGACAGAACCAGAATGTTTTTTTCAAATCTATTTTATTATTCCCCTTTCTCATATCATGAAGTTTTATTTTGTTTTTTTTTAGCTCATACAGAACTAGGTTAATGTTTTGCTGATCAGTTCTATTTTTGGACAATATAGTTTTTAGACATTGCAATGGAGATTTCACCTGTAAAAAGTCATAAGGCCTTTAATATTATGTCATGTGTTGTATGTATTATATTATGTGTGCACTTGTGTTTTGTGTTATATGTTTGATTTCACATCTTTTCTGTGTTGACTATATTCTTTTCAAGTTGATATACTTTGTCTTCATTATCTGATGTTCTGACTTCTACTTGATCTAGTCTGTTTGTAATATTCTCATTAGCGCTTTTAATCTGATTTACGGTTTCTTGCATTTCTATGATTACAACTTGATTATTTTTTAACACCTCTATCTCCTGATAAAGCTCATTCTTTGCGGATTTAATTTGTGTGGTTAGTTCCTCTTCAAAATATACTTTCAATGCTTGGATTTGCTGTCTCATGTCTTCTCTAATATTCCGTTCCATCTGAATTAGGAATGCCTTGATTTCTTTCCCTGTCCATATTTCTGATTCTTCTAGGTCCTCCTGTATATTTAGATTGTCCTGCATTGTTTGTAACCCCTTTTTCCCTTGTTTTTCATATTGTTCACGTTGCTTTCCAGCTCTGTTTGACTGCTTTGTAACTGCTTTCTCCTATACATTTGTTTTGGCTTTGTATATCTCTGTTGTCTCTCTTTTGTGGTGGAAGATTATGCCTAAAAATTTTGGGCTTTGTTGTACTTTAAAGCTGATTCATTCAATTCATATAAGGCTTCTAGGTTCTGTATGCATATAATGATTTGCTGTTTGTTCTTAGGACTATATGTTTAGGTTGGGTGCTCTGGTGGTACAATGGTTAGTATGTCTCGGCTACTTTAGAAGATTGCTCCACTGAAGGTGGATACTACCAGGCAATTGGATCAGGGTGTTGGTAGTAGCTAGGTATTTAGGAGTCTTATAGACAGCCTCGAGACATTCACCTATTTGCATTTAGACAATTACACACAATGAAAGATGTAATGCTTGGAATGAGAGTTGGGGGGTAGGAGAATGAAGGTGCTCTTAAAAAGAAAAAAAGGATAGAGGGAGAGATAGATTAGAGGGGAATGGAAAGAACAATAAAACTTGAAATGGGATAGAAAGAGAGAAGGAAAAGGGGGGAAAGGAACAGGGAGAGAAGAAGGAGAGAAAAAAATATCAACAACAGCAACAACAACAACAAAAAAATTAAAGTCTTAGAGATCCACCTTCTTCTCTTCC
Organism: Callospermophilus lateralis; assembly: GCF_048772815.1. Lineage (NCBI taxonomy): Eukaryota > Metazoa > Chordata > Mammalia > Rodentia > Sciuridae > Callospermophilus > Callospermophilus lateralis. The sequence goes on along the minus strand of NW_027514446.1, from coordinate 2,252,551 downwards.
AGTAGGTGGAGCTGTGCCTTCCAAGCGGAGTGTCTGCTCTCTACCTGCCGAGAGCTATCCCTGTAGGGCGTCTTCTGGGGGTCTCTCAGACTTGTCAGTCCAGAGCCATTTCACTTCTCCAGCTCTTAACCCCCTTCCTCCTGTCAGCCTGCCAGCCAGGTCCTGTTCCCCAGAAGTGATTCTCCAGAGATCTAGTTACACTTGCAGCCCCACCGAGTGCCCCTTTTAAGCCTCAGTGCTGTGGTAAACTGGCGGATAAGACCTTAGGGGTCACCACTGGTGATATGGGGGCCTTGGGTTCTGGGATCCCCTCTGCTTCCCTACGGACACAACCCCTGAGAAGTCAATGAAGTTTCCTGGCTGCTTGTATCAGTATGGGGAGTCACACACCTGCTAAAGTGGAATTTGCTGGGAAGGAATTTCGCCGGCCGAACTCCGATGATGTCATCTCTCTGCTATGGTGGGCCCCAGGCTTCTTGCCGGATTGACCGAGGGGAGGGGTGGGACTGGTCCGGCCCAGTTCACCTCAGCTCCTGGCGCGTGGAGGCTTGGCTAAAGACTTCTTCCTGCCAAGCTGTGTCTCGGCGTCTAGCAGGACCCAGTCACTTTGGCTGCGGGCCGGTGGACGGATCTGCAGCTGTGCCCGCGGTGCGCAGACTGTGGCTGGTGAATCTCGAACTCCGCGTCTAGTGGCAGGGTCCCACTCGTCCGGGTCACACAGACGCTTCAAAAAAATTCTTGTAGCTCCCGGGCAGTCTCCCTTCAGTGGAATTTTGCTAGGAGAATCTCCGTTGGTAGAATCAAAGAGTTATCTTTGCGACTTTATGACCCCATCACTGGGAGTGCATTAAAAGCGCAGCCTCTCTGCCCGCCGCCATGTTGGATCCACCTTTTCTTTTCATTATATTTAATAATTCTCTTCTAGACAATGTAAATTGTGAAGAAAATTGTTTTCTTTTAGTGCCTTTTGGAATGTTACATAATTCTTTCTTTAGGCATTGTTGCCAGAATTTCTATCTTCATCCCAGTGCATGTGAAGTCAAAGATAAAACCAATCTACAGCTTCTGCAATAGCCATCACTGAACTGCTTGCAGAACTTGCCTGGACTATGTATCACTTGTATGCATTGTGAACTCACCTGCCTGCATTGTGAACTATCTGTTGGTGCAGTGACGTGTGGTAGTGTTGGGGTATTTCTCTGATGATGTCATCGGTGGTACAATTTTTTCAAAAAGAGCCATCAATTGCCTTGGTGTATCTTCCTCCCTTCTGCTTGTCATGGTTGTTCAGCTAAAATTAGGGGCCAACAGAGATGAGGCAAAGAGCCTCACCCGCCCGCTGGTACAAAGACCTCTCCACAGGTGTGGATGTATACTGGACCTGTAGTCAGTGACGGGTAAGATCCAATTACAATGGTACCAATCTAAGACAGGAGGCTGACACCTTGAGGTCAGCTCATTCGATAATGGGTAAGAACCATATGTACTATTGGACAACCTAAGGCAGGCATGGTCCCTAAGCAACATGCTTGTTGTTTAAACAGAGAGGGTTAGATGTTGAGAGCCACAGCCCAAGGGGCCAAAGCAAACTTTCAGACTGCCAGCTGATGGTTGGCTCACAGCGGCCCCAGCAACATCTAGCTGATTGGCTCCTGTGCGGTGATGCCCATTGGGCTGTTTCCCCACCCTTTCAAATTATGGAGCTGCTTTTTGGGGGACTTTTTTGGCTCTGCTCAAACAACCCAGCCAATCGACCTCAAGAGCAGGAGGAGAGGGGAGGTTGAGAGCTTGTGGGAAGCCGGTGGTGGCAGTTGTGCTCTGAGTGTTTTTCCCGAGGAGCTATTTTTTGGCGTGTGTGGTTCTAAAAATAAAGTTAGCTTTTGACAAGTGGCTCCTGAATTGTGCCCAGCCAGACTGTGGCAATCCTAAATTGATGGAGCAAAATAACCAAAACAGAATAGAAATACAAGCAGTTCAGAGGAGGCATGGTGTATAGCTGGACTTACCTTTTGTATGATAAAGGGTAGGTGTTATAAATCAAGTCAATATTAAATTGAAGTAGTTCTCCATGTGTTTTAAAGATAACAAATCCGTGAATTCCTGTCGCCCTTTATCTGTATCCTATTCAGCACATGTATTTTTGTATGCACATATAGAATACTACCTGGTATCACATGTACACTTTTGTGAGGTGGCTGACTTGGCAGATACAAATTGTCAAAAGAGATCACTCCTCCTGAACGTTGTTGGAACTGAAAATTAAAACTACGGGTGAGCTTCCTAGTTGAACAAGATAATACATAAATCCATGTTCAGTAAAATGAATATTTTTGGATCTGTGAAAGATATATATTTCATAATAAATTTCGATTGGCATATATATCGCTACCTTTTAATGTCTGTGCGTGTGTGTGTGTGTGTCTGTGTGTGTATATATATATATATATATATATATATATATATATATATACACACTCTCCAGATTTTTCAGAATATAAAATATATGTGTCTTATTATACAATCCCTAAATGCATTCATATTCATGTATGTGGATTTATAATCAAATGTTCACAAAATTATTCTCAGAAATATTCATCCACCTCAAATACATATTGTTTCCTAGTACTGAAATCTAAATTCAGTGAATGGTGCATAGAAGTCCTAATTTTTCTACAGTATCTGACCCACTTTAACATCAATGCAAGTAGATTACAATGGTAAATGATGTGTATTATGACATTCATTTTTATTCAACAATGTTACATGACTATTTCTTCAGTTTATGCACATCATAGGATATATATGTCATTCACAAGTTTTCAAATTTATAGGCATTTGTTTCACTTTCTATCACTTCCTGCTTCAGTACACATGTATTCCTCCATGTTTTTTGACTGGTCTTTTCATGAGACTACTTTTCATTTTAGATTTCAATAATCGCTTTTGAAGCAAACCTCACACACTCTTCATGACAAACCATAACCTTAATATTACCATTAGATCTATAAATGGTTGTAATGAATGTATGTATATCAATATAAGATTTCCTGTATATTTTCAGATATCAATTCAATCCATAATTTAAAGTTGGAACCAGTTATATTACTTATTCACAGTATGGTCAATTCATTCATTTAATCTATATTTGTAGACACAGGGTAGACCTATTTGTACACCCAATACTAATTTATACATCTTCAAAATATTGACCACAGAATTGGTGGAAGAAATACTCATGTCACCTGATCTACATATACACTTTATCACAGTAATATTCTGGACACAAAATGCAAAGTTCACACTTATGATTATACCAAAACCTAAATGGAAAGTGAGCATGGATTACTAAAAACATCCAAGTCCAGATTGCCTAATGCTCTCAAATGTTAATCCTATTGGTGCTAAATATTTGTTTTTTTCTAAGATTGTATATTCAACATCTACCATGTTGAAAATGACTAATCCTATCAATCAATTTATACTTTGCCTGATTTCTTCATGTCTCTATTGATATCTGCTTCCCTATATATTTTCCCCAGTTAATCATTGTGACTGACTCATCACATGTTCTGACATTTACATTCATTCTCTACGAGAAACCCTATTGCTAAAGAACTTTTGGACCAAATCCTATACTCACTCTTCTTCCTAAACCTACTGACTATCTTTCCAATCCTACCGACTACCCTTTTTAAGTGGATGTTTTCTTCTACATTCAATCATCCAATTTACAAGGTCCTATGCCATTGTTTATCGATTTATCTGAGACATCTGTGCAGAAGGTATTTCAAAGCTAAGTATCCCAATCAAGGACCCAATGCTCTTCTGGGCTTCAAATCTTACCTAGACTTCTGTATTCATACTTATATTTCACCTGTATATTCTTGTAAATATCACAGGTTCCCAATGCCATTATTCATCATGCAGAATGATTCCTAACCCAAATCGAACCTGTTATTACCCTAACCATACACTGTTCCCTCAATCTAACTTTACAGAAAAGCAGGGACAGAGTTGGTCTTACAATCAGGAGTGTAGGGGATCTTCCACCTGCTGAGAACCTCAAAGGTCAATACAGAAATGATCCATGGAGAAGATGTAGGCAGCAATGAAGGACCTGAGGGAGGAAAAGTCAACTTCCATCGCAAACAACCTGGTCAGGGTGAAGGGATGTGTCTGAATCAGCCTCTTTCATCTTAATGTAGAGAAGATGGACCAAACCAAGCCTGTGTGGAGAGCTGTGCCCAGGTGCCTATGGTTGATATACCATTCTAACTTGTGAAAATGTCACAGCAAGTAGGTGCACCCTCCATCTCATGGGACCCTTGGAAGCAACTGTTAGGACAAAGTGGTTGCCAAGGCAGTGACTTCATTCACTTCCTGAAGGAAGTTACCTCACATAACTTCCTTGGTGATGGAACTCTCTAAACTTGGGATTCAGGAAGCCAGGCAACCACAGCCAGTTCCAGTCCCAGTTCCAGTGGTCTCACTTGTTTGGGTAAACCAAGGACAGAGTCAGTCTTTCTTGGTACCTAGTTATGTGAGGATGGCCAAATGCTAGGAAAGCTAAGAAGAGGGGCCTTTCCTGAGAAAGAAGGTAGTGGCTCACCAGTGACTTTTGACAACTTCACAGAGTTGGCCAAGGAGACCAGAACTGAGACAGCACAGTGCATTTCGTGGAAATATAGTATGTCCCACCCATCATAGGACACTCCGGATAGTCACAGACCTACTTTGGGAAAGGTGGTGTCTTTTTAAGTGTGGGTGTGAGTTTGTGGTTTTGTCTCATGTTCTGAGAATATGTAGGAAAGGCGATTTGTTTGGTTTGGAGAGGACTGTATCTAGTATGTCCTCTGACAAGGTGAGTGTTTCTATTACTGTGTATCCCACTCTCTCCGTGGTCTTAGTATTAGAAAAAGAATGCATCATGGATGTGTTCTGTCTAGTAGAAAGCTTCCCAGCATTCATACTGCCAATTTATGAATGGACTGCGACTAGCCTTATCAATGGGCAAAACCTACTATCTTTCTAAGTTCCTGTTTTCTTCCTGAATTCCGGACACTCTCCAGAATAGGCTCAAAGTTTTGTGTCCAAGCTATGTAGCACCTCCAAGCTCTGTCACATGGCCATGTACTGGATAGCTGAAGGGAAGTGGAGCATGTCAGAAAACTCAGATATCAGGAAACTCAGATACCAGGAAAGTCTCAGTGGAGAAACCCTGCTTTGGGCCATTTGCTTACCTATTTTTTAGTTGCCCTGAATGTAAGGAAAGTCTTTGGCTCAGGCCACCCCTTTGTGAAGCCTGAAGAAAACAGTATTCAAATGGAAATGAGTGGGCATCACCTGTGGCTCTTCGCTTAATTGCTTTGGAAATGGATGTGTCTGAATCAGTCTCTTGGCGCTCGGTGAAGCTGGGGCTTAGATTGTCAGCACCTGATGGATCTAAAGAAAGATCCCATGTGTGCATCCATAACCAAAATTCAAAAAGATCAGTCATTGTGGATGAAGTCTCTCACCTTCCTCTGTTAGGTTCCTGACCTCCATCAAGTGTGATTATTGACCCTTGAGTAAAATGAGTTTTTCAAAGCCCTGCAGATGTGCTAGTGTTGTCTCATGACTACAAACCACATAAGAATCTATACCTGACAGTCAGTAGGCCTCAAATAGTAGAAGCAGAGCAGTATTAATGGCAGGCCTATTTGATCACTCCTGGTTGACAGGAAGAGTGTGCAGGCCACACTTACTTTAGGCAAATGAGGGGCAAGGAAGCTTACATTGGAAACTGTCTTGAGCTGCGCCACTTATGGAAACCTCTAGCCAGAAGTTATGATGAATATCTATATGGAAGAAAATGAGGGCCATGATGGCGTGTTTTGGTTATAATTGTGGTCATTTTTGTGGCAGTTGGAAGAGATGACTGGGTCCACCAGGGCTTCACTCTTGGGTGATTCCCCTTATAGACTGAGTTCTGGAACTGACCTCAGAGTAGTATTGCCATGAATTGAGTTGGGATTTTAGGAGGCCACGCATGAGATTCACCCTTGGAATCTGAAATCTAGTCCCAGGTTGGTTTTCCACAGAGCACTGTGAATCTCAGCCAGGATATCACATGATTTTATTATGAAAAACATGGAAGCCATATTTGAGAGTCAAAACACACATGGACCTCACATTGTACAGTTCAATGGGCCTGGCTTCATGTGACCTTTTGGCCACTCTTTGGGAAGCCTTTAATGTGAGTGTTGTCCAGAGAATTCATTGAAATGAACTTCCTCACCATTTAGTGGTTCCTGAATGAATTGAAACCCACAGTGCCTCCAACTTCATCCTTGAAAAATGGCTAGATGAATACCATCAAATTTTTGAAATTCCCATGACCAGGTGGCACTGGAGAAACTTTGGATGTCCTGTTGCTGATCATGAGTATACAATACAGTGCCTTGATTGAATGGGTTTCATGAAAATGTTGAAGAACAGTGATGCCAGTAAGTTGGAGCCTCCTGAGTAGTGGGCCTAGAGTAGTGGTGTGCAGGTGTGTGATAAAACATCTGTGGTGGAGTCATGTGGACCTTCCATTGGCTTCCAAATAGCTTGTGACTGACATAGTGTAGCCAGCAGACTCTTATATGTAAATGCATCCTGTTATATGGAGAGTTTTCAGGGCAATGTTCAGAATCAGGTTGCTATGGTCAAGGGGCCAAGCTATGTGGGATAAAGGCCTGGTTGGTGCATTCTCTTGCAGACCCTGACACACCACACGTGACAGAACTCCCTCTAGCACTTTGTCCCAGTTGAAATCTTTGTATTTCACGAAGCAAATACCAAACTCCCAGTACAGCAGCAAGAAACACCACGAAAATTGGAGGATGATCAAATGGTTTCACAGTCCTCACAGGGAGACACATAGCCCCCAGTGGCCACAGTTTACCTACAAAGAGAGAATTCAGCACTGCTGTCTCATGTTCATTGGAAAATAAGAAACAAGATCCTTCAGGTCACATAGATGCAGATCCAGCTTTAATTGTCTCACCACAAATGAAGATTAAGCTTCTGACAACAACATATATTTCAAGTGCCCAACCTCAGAGGCAGTTTCTCAAGAAGTCTTTAGGCCAGCAAAGCTCCATTTTTGTGGAGGGTTTACCCTGTCCATTACTTTTGTAAACTCCTCTACCACCTCCAAGTTTGTGAACAACTGAGCATATTGCATTCCATATATATATGCACAGATTTTCGAACTCTTCTCCTGTAATTGTGTCTTACTTGGGGCAAAGGTAATGTCAAGGCATTGTTCTGGATAAGAGTGGGAAGATTTTTCAAAGCACATAATTACATACACATTGGATACCTTTTCAAATTTTCCATTGGAAATACTGAATCCCTGACACTAACCCTTAGCCTACTAGACTCTGACTACTTATCCTAATATGATGGAGAATAATAATCCAAACAGAATAGAAATACAAGCAGTTCAGAGGAGGCATGGTGTATAGTTGAATTTGCCTTTTGCATTATGTAGTGTAGGAGTTATAAATCTAGTCAACTTTTGTAGAAATTGTTCTCCATGTGTTTTTAAAGTAAACAAATATGTGAATTCCTGTCTCCCTTTCTCTGTAGCCTATTTGCACATGTATTTTTATATGCACATATAGAATCCTACAAGGTACAACACGTACATTCTTGTGAGGTGGTTGACTTGGCAGATACACATTGTGAGAAGAGATCACTTCTCCTAAATGCTGTTGGAAGTTAAAATTCGAACTCTGTGTGAGCTTCCTAGTTTAACAACATTATACATAAATCCATGTTCAGTAAAATGAATAGTTTTGAATCTGTGGATGATATATATTTCATGGTGAATTTCAATTGGCATATATATTGCTACTTTTTAATGTCTGTGTGCATGTGTGTGTGTATGTGTGTGTGTGTGTGTGTGTGTGTGTGTGTATATATATATATATATATATATATATATATATATATATATACAAACTTTCCAGATTTTTCAAAATATGAAATACATGTGTCTTTTTATACATTTCCTAAATTAATTCATATTCATATATGTGAATTTATAATCAACTTTTCACAAGATTATCGTCAGAAATATTCATCCACCTGAAATATGTATTTGTTTCCTAGTACTGAAAACTATCTTCAGTGAATGGTGCCTACAAATCCTAAAATTAATACAGTAACTGACCCAGGTTAACATCAATGCAAATTGATTCCTATGAGACATGATGTGTATTTTGACGTTCATTTTTATTCAAAACTGGTACATTACTATTTCTTCAGTTTATGCACATAATAGGATATATATTTCATCCACAAGTTTGCTAATTTAGAGGCATTTGTTTCACTTTCAATCACTTCCTGCTTCAGAACACATGTATTTTTTCATGGTTCTTGACTGGTCTTTTCATGAGACTTCTTTCGAAACACATTATTTTTGATTTCCATAATCACTTTTGAAGAAAAACTCACACACCTTTCATGATAAACCATAACCTTAATTTTACTATTAGATGTATAACTAGTTGGAATGAATGTATGTATATCAATATAAGATTTCTTATATATTTTAAGATATGAATCCAATGCATTATTTAAAGTGGACCAGTTATATTATTTATTAACAGTATGGTCTATTCATGCATTAGCTCTATATTCATAGAAACAAGGTACACCTCTTTGTACCCCCAATACTAACTTATTAATCTTCAAAATATTGCTCCCAGAAATTATGGAAAAATTACTCATGTCACCTGATCTACATATACATTTTATCACAGTAATATTCTGCAGACAAAATGCAAGGTTCACACTTATTATTGTACCAAAGCCTAAATTGAAAATGAACATGGATTACTAAACACAGCCATGTCCAGGTTGCCTAATGCTCTCAAATATCAATCCAATTAGTGACTACATATTGGTTTCTTCCTAAGATCATATATTCAAATTCAACCCTGTTGAACATGTCTAATCCTATCACCCACTTTATATTTTGCCTTATTTCATAATATCTCTATTGATATCTGTTTTCCTACATATTTTCTCCGGTTCACTATTGTGACTGACTCTTCACGTGGGCTAACATTTACATTCACACTCTAAACAAAACCCTATTGATAAAGAATATTTTTTTCCAAAACCTATACTCATTCTTCTTCCTAAACCTAACAACTATCTTCCTAATCCTACCGACTATCCCTTTTTGACTGAATGTTCTTTTCTACACCCAATCATCAAAGTAAACACTGGGCGAGCTTCGGAGGAAGAGACCACCAAAAGACTATCTCATGCAACAGCAAAGGGTTTATAGGGGGTCAGCATGCAGGGGATCGAAGCTCACTTGAATAGAGCAGAGAGCCCTGAGAAGAGCTTAAGCAGGGCTTATATACTTTCTTTGGGGAGGGCAGGGAGTGAAGTTTATTGATGGGTGAGGGAGAGTGGGCGGTTTGCATTCAACCGGGTGAGGGAGTACATTCTGCAGTTTGGCATTTGGGGACAGGACATTCTGGGAACAAGATTAGCAAACAGTTCTCAAAATTTCAACAGTGTTTTGTTAAGCATACAGAAAAAAAAGTGACAAGTACCTATTTTATTAATCTTTCATTCCCCACTTCTTCTTCTAGCTACTTTTAATCATAAAAGTGATCATTGTGGGGTGTCACATTCTATGTCTGCTAGTGGGGTATTACCATGAGTTTAACTTGTCCAATTTGAGCTTAGAGAAAAGAAATTACACGGTTGAGCAAACAGGGTTTTATAGTTAGCAATAATATGGAGATTATTATCGGACAGGCCAGGGTTGATAAAAAAGTAGTCAAACAGGGGGACTATGTGAACCAAGACTCAAACCACTTTTTTTGGTCCCCTCACTCTCTCATTGACACTCTTCAAGGTGTCTTTTTAATTTAATCATATTTTTTTTTACAACTCCATTATGCTCGGAATAAACACAACATTCTTCCCAGGAAGTGACAAATACCTATTTTATTAATCTTTCACTTCCGACTATCCCTTTTTGACTGGATGTTCTCTTCGACATTCAATCATCGAAGGTACAAGGTCCTATGCCATTGTATATTGATTAATCTGACAAATCTGTGCAGAACCTAATTCAAATCTAAGTATTCCAATCAAGGGCAAAATGCTCTTTTGGGCTTCAAATCTTACCTAGATTTCTGTTTTCATACATATATTTCACCTATATATTCTCATACATATCGCAGGTTCCCAATACCATTATTCATCCAGCAGAATTATTCCTAACCCAAATCACACATGTTATTAACCCTAACCATACACTGTTCCCTCAATCTAACATTACAGAACAGCAGGGACAGAGTTGGTCTTACAATACAGGAATGTAGTGGATCTTCCACCTGCTGAAAACCTCAAAGGTCCATGCAGAAATGATCCCTGGAGAACATGTAGGCAACTATGAAGAACGTGAGAGAGCAAAAGTCATCTTCCATGGAAAACAACCTGGTAAGGATGAAGGGTTGTGTCTCATTCACCCTCTCTCCTTAATGTAGAAAAGATGGACCAACAAAGGCCTTTGTGGAGAGCTGTTCCCGGGTTCCTATGGTTGAGATACCAATCTAACTTGTGAAAGTGTCAGAGGAAGTATGGAAGCAACTGTTCGGAAAAAGTGGTTGCTAAGGCAGTGACCTCATACAGTTTCTGAAGGAAGTGACCTCACCTCACTTCCTTGGTGATGGAACTCTCTGAACTTGGGATCCAGGAAGCCAGGCATCCAGAACCAGTCCCAGTCCCAGTACAGTGGGATCACTTGTTTGGATTTACCAAGGACAGAGTAAGTCTTTTTTGGTACCTACTGATATGAGGATGGCCAAATGCCAGGAAATTTTGAAGACTGGCCTTTCCAGAGAAAGCAAGAAGTGGCTCACCGCGGGCCCCTGATATTTCACAGAGTTGGCCATGGAGACCAGATCTGAGACAGGACAGGCCATCTCTGGGGAACATAGTATGGCCCACCAGTCAGAGGACACTCTGGATAGTCACAGACTTACTTTGGGGAAGGAGGTGCCTTTTTCAGTGTGGGTGTGAGTTTGTGGTTTTGTCTTATGTTCTGAGAATAGGTAGGAAAGGCGGCTTGCTTGGTTTGGAGTGGAATGTTTCTAGAAAGTCTTTTGACAAGGCGAGTGTTTCTATGTCTGTGTATCCCACTGTGTCCGTGGTTGTAGACATTAGAAAAGAGAATGCATCAATGGATGTGTCCTGTCTAGTAGAAAGCTTCCCAGCATTCATCCTACCCATTTTAGGAATGGACTGCAGGTTGCCTTATCGATGGACAACATGTACTGTCTTCCTAAGTTCCTGTTTTCTTCCTGAATTCTGGCCACTCTCCACAATAGGCTCATGGTTTTGTGTCCAAAATATGTACCACCTCCAAACTCTGTGACGTGACCATGTAATCCATAGCTGAAGGGAATGGCAAGCATCTCAGAAAACTCAGATATCAGTGTGACCAGGAAAGTCTCAGTAGAGAAACCCTGCTTTGGGCCTTTTGCTTACCTATTGTTCTGTTGCCCTGAATGTCAGAAAGGTCTTTGCCTCAGGCCACCCTTTGTGAAGCCTGAAGAAAACAGTTTTAAAATGGAAAGGAATGGGCATCACCAGTGGCTCTTTGCTTAATTACTTTGGAAAGGGATGTGTCTGAATCAGCCTCTTGGCCCTGTGTGAGGCTGTGGCTTAGATTATCAGCATCGGATGGATCTAAAGAAAGATCCAATGTGTGCATCCAAAACCAAAATGGCAAAAAATCAGTCATTGTGGGTGAAGTCTCTTGCCTTCCTGTGTTTGGTTCTTGACCTCCATCAAGGGAGTATTGGGATTTTTTGTGTCAAATGAGTTCTTCCAATCCCTGCAAAGGTGCTTGGGTTTAATAATGACTCCAAATCACATACTATACCTGATAGTCAGTAGGCCTCAAATTGGAGAAGTAGAGCAGTATTAATAGCAGAACTATGTGATCAATCCTGGTTCACAGGAAGGGTGTCCAGGCCACCCTGAATTTAGGTAAATGAGGAGAAGGGAGCTTATTATGGACACTCTATTGGGCTGTGCCATTTAAGGAAACCTACAGCCAGAGATTATGATGAGTGACTATATGGAAGTAGATGAGGGCCATGTGGGATTTTTTTGATTTTAATTGTGGTAACTTCTGTGGCTTTTGGAAGAGATGACTGTGTTCACCTGGGCTTTAACACTGGAGTGATTCTCCTAGAAGACTGAGTTCTGTAACTGACTTCAGAGTAGTAATTGCTTTGGAAATGGATATGTTTTAATCAGCCTCTTGGCCCTGTTTGAGGCTGTGGCTTAGATTATCAACACCAGATGGATCTAAAGAAAGATCCCATGTGTGCATCCAAAACCAAAATGGCCAAAAGAGCAGTAATTGTCTATGAACTCTCTCGACTTCCTCTGTAAGGTTCTGAAAGAATAAAAGAAATTGAAATTGAAATGTAAAGAACCAGGTTTTGTAAAGTTTCCAAGCTGCACTCAGCACCTGAAATTTCTGTGGCAGTTAAGACAATTCCCGGATTTGCACATTAGATGTGTGTTGAAATCTTCCCTGAGGACCTAGTTACTTAACAGCCCCTTCCCAGAAACCATGCAGCTCACCACGTATACATCACAGTGCATCCACCAATCAATTTAAATGTATACCCCTTCTTACGGCTGACCAATCACCCCCTGCCCAACCTGTTCCCGCCAATGAATGTGCTAATCATGTTTTAGAGTTGTTATTTGATTTTCCCGCGGTATATGATGATTTGCTAAAGGAGGCTATGATGTATGTAAAGTCCATGCCCTCTCTAAAGAATGTATATAAACTCCACTCAAGTGGTTCTCGGGGCTCTTTGTTCTTTGTTCCTCAGAAGTGAGCCCTGAGCTCCAGCACGCTATACCCCCAATAAACCCTTTGGTGTTGCATGAGAAAGCCTGTTGGTGGTCTTTTCCTCCGATGTTCGCCCCACCTTTTCATCTGGAGGCCCCAGGTGAGATATCCAGAGCAGCGGACGAAAGACCCCAAGGGACTCCTCTCGGGGTAAGAAAGGCGCCTCTTTCTGGTTTCGGGTTTCAGGTTAGGGCTTGGCAAAGTGGCTGTCGGTGAAGAGCATTAGCTCTCTCTGACAGTGGGTGGCAGACGTGTCACAGAGCTACTGGCCACGTCCCTGGGGGACACTCCAGAGGACGAGGGAAATCAAGGAATATTAGTTTCCTCAACTCGGTTATATTTTGCTTCAGGATTCGGTTTGCCAGCCCATCAGGTTTTGCTGGCTACACAGTTTTGTTCATTGTCCCGAACTCATGTTGAGTTTACTGTCTGTCTTTATTGTCTAACCCATCAGGTTTTGCCAGTTACTGAGTTCTAATATTTGTCTTGGACCCATGTTAAACGTTTACTGTTTGTCTTTGTTTGTGTTGCGTTTGTGTCTTCACTGTCCCTGTTTGAGTAACTCTCATTATGGGACAAAGCACTTTCACGCTTCTGTCCCTGACCCTTGATCATTGGACTGATGTCCGCTCAAGGGCCAAGAATCATTATTTTTCAGTTAAATGTCAGACCTGGCAGACTCTCTGTGCTTCAGAATTGCCCATCCTCAAAGTCGGGTGGCCCCCAGAAGGATCCTTCTACTTCAATCTAATCCAAAAAGTCAGAGATATTGTCTTTCAGCCGGGACCACTTGGCCACCCAGATCAACAGCCATATACCCCTTCCCCAGGATCCTATCATTCAAACCTTCCGTTCCCTCCCCATCTTCCCCCCATTCTTCCTGAGTCACAAGACTGGACAATCCTCCCCCTCCTTATCCTCTGCCCTCGCTCCCCAACCCCCAACACATTCCAGATGATTCTCCCGCCACTGACTCAGCCTCTCCGCCACTAGAGGCAATTGGGCCAGACCCAAGCCCTCCAAGGGACTTCTCCGCAGCAGCAGCAGCCCCTCCTTTTCTGGTGGAAGCTGGGCCACCTAAAGAAACCCGCCAGCTACGGAAAATAGAAAACTCAGAAGCCACTGTGATGCTCCCTCTTCATCCTAATGGGCCCATGAACCGACCAAACTGGGATCCCAACACCTTTGAAGGTTGGTAGCATCTTTCCACTTATCACAGGGCTCTAATGGCGGGGCTCCGAGTGGCCGCCAGAGGGCCGACTAATTTGGCCATGGTAAGAGAGATAATCCAAGGTCCTAATGAGTCTCCCTCTATGATTCTGGAGAGAATTATGGAAGCATATAGGAAATATACTTCTTTTGATCCTCAGGCAGAGGACGAAAAAACATCTGTTGCAATGGCCTTTATCCAGTTTTGATTCTGACTCCTTAATGTGTTCGACTCCATGATTGGTTGCCTTAGGTGGCGTAATCAGGGTGCGGCCAACAGTCATCCACCCTGTGGGTCTTGCTGAGGTTGTCCGAGCATAGAGAGCAAACTCAACATAGCACCAACATTTGGCCTTGGGGTCAGGTATATCTGAAGTATACGATCCATTGTTATCGGATGAAGAGCCTTTATGCCACTTTAGGTAACTAGAAGTCAACTCTTCAGAGTAGCCAAGTGAGTGGTAAGAACAGCTATCACGTTCATCATGGAACCTGCATGACCAATAGGGACACCCATTATATATCTCAGGCCACCAATGACAATAGTCTTTGGTTTGATTAAAAAGGAAGCAAATGAAAGGCCAGTTCCAGCTACCAGGGACGAAGGTCCTTGAAGGTGACAATTTTAGGGAAATAGAGGTGCAGTTGTGGATGAAGCAAGTAGTTGCATCCACTGCGCGGACCTTCTGCATGCCATGTTCTGAGTATCGTTCCCAAAGAGTGAATAAATACATGGTAGGTTAGGAGGGTAAAGACAAGTCCCAACAGAGCACAGAAAAAAAGCAGAGCACAAAAAACAAGCAGTTAGAGAAGACTAGGGTGTTGGGAGAGCTCATTGTGCCTTCTTTAAGAGGAATTGGGCTGCAGGGAACACCGTGTGAGCAGCAACTTAAATGGGTGAGATGGGTGTGGAAAGCAGGATTAAAGGGGGAGCTTCAGGAGGTGATTCTTGGAGTTCCTCTGGCATGGTCCTGTCGTCAGCAGGTGGGGCCTCCTGGTGATATGGCTTCAACCTAGAAATGGGAATCCAGGGAGTGAGACGGTTGTCTGGTAAGGAGAGTTTGGCGGCGGTGGGGGTACAGAGAATGAAAGGATAGGGGCTTTCCCATTTTGGTGCAAGAGTCCCTTTCTCCTCTGGGGTATTATAATAGACTAGACTCCCAGGTGTTAAGGGAGGAGTGTTTGGAGAGGAGACTGGGTCCGGAAGAAGCCAGTTCTGACATTTCCAGTGTTCAGAGCGGAGATGAAACAAGAGAGGCAAAGACAAATCTCGGGTGAGAGGTCCTTGTGAAGTGACCAACCCAGAGGGTATAAGAGGTCTTCCATACATTATCTCAAAGGGAGACAGTAAAGATGGTTTCTTAGGGAGAGCTCTGATTCGAAGCAAAGCAAAGGGAAGGATTTTGACCCAGTCTAAGTTTAATTCCATTGTCAATTTGGTAAGGACTTCCTTCAGAGTATGATTTACCCTTTCCACTTTCCCTGAAGCCTGGGGGTAATATGGACAGTGGAAATGCCACTTGAAGGAGAGGGCTTGAGAGACCTTTTGTGTGATCCTAGAAATAATCTCAGGGCCATTGTCATATTGTAGGGAAGTGGGCATACAAAACCTAGGGATGATGTCTGTCAGTTAGATTGAAGCTACAGTGGAAGCCTTTTTATTGGAAGTGGGAAATGCCTCAACCCAAACAGAGAAAGTGTCCACAAAGACAAGGAGGTATTTAGTGTGCCATACTGTGGGCATGTTGGTGAAGTCTACTTGCCAGTCAGCAACGGGAATGTGTCCCTGGGCTTGGTGGAAAGGGAAAGGTTTGGGCCTTAAAGGAGTATGAGGTTTGGTCCGCTGACAGATCTGACAATTAGAGGCTATATTCTCTATCATGGCTATGTCAGAAGGGTTGAGGGAGAAGAAGCTCTGTAAAAAAAGGGTCAAAGACTGAGAATTGGAATGGTGTAGAGTATGAAGGAACTTGAAAAGATCCTTGTTCTTACTGGAAGAAGTAGGGGCTTCAGATGAGCTGTCTAAAGTGGCCATAATATGTACCCCATAGGGGCCATAATTGGAAGTGGTAGCACGCATTCGTGGCGCCTGGTCAGCTTTGGCATTGCCCTCAGTGATAAGAGAGCCATCCTTCTGATGGGACCTACAATGGACAACTCCCAACTGGGTGGGTAAGTGGGAGGCCTCCATCAGATTGGTTATAAGAGCCGAATTAGTGATCGCATTACCTTTGGTGGTAAGTAGGCGTCGCTCCCTTCATATTGAAGCATGGGATAATAAGATCTGGAAGACATATTTTGAATCAGTATAGAGGGTGAGGGATTTGCCTTGTGCTAGAAGGCAGGCACGAGTGGCTGCTATAAGTTCAATCTGCTGGTTGGTAGTTCCTGAAGGCAAAGCTTTGGCGTCTATAATCTCAGTGGCTGAAACTACAGCATATCCAGAGTAATGAGTGCCGTTCTGCCTAAAGGAACTGCTGTCAGTAAACCAGATAAGGTCAGGCTTGGTGAGTGGTTCCTCAGAAATGGAAGAATGACAGGGGAGGAAATCTTCTAAGGTTTCCAAGCAATTATGAGTTGGTGTGTTAGACGTGGGAGTCATTGGGAGCAGTGAGGCAAGGTTCAGTGCAGAGCAGGGGAGGAAAGTAATATTAGGGTTTTCCAGAAAGGAAGTGAGGAGCGACAGAACTCTGGATGGAGGAAGGGTTTGAAGGCCCTTATAAGCTGAAAGATCTTTCAAGTGATGTGGGGAGTGGATAGTTCAAGGTGCCCCAAAACTCAGCTTAGAGGCTTCTTTGTGTAAAATTTGTCCAGCAACCAGAGCTCTTAAGCAAGGGGCTCACCCACGGATGGTAGAGTCTAGTTTCTTGGAAAATATGCCACAGGTGCAAATGTAGGCCCATAGTTTCGACCTAAGACCCTAAGTGCTTGCCCCCCTTTTTCATGGACATATAGATGAAATGGTCTTGAAAGATCAGGAAGGTGAAGGGCAGGTGCCTTTAAGAGGAGTTGCTGAAACCTGCGGAAGTGGTAGATGGTTGAGGAGACAAGAGATTCACTAGGGGGTCCATTTGCTTGGTCATACAGAGGTTTGGAGAGAAGAGAATAATTTGGGATCCAGGCCCTAAAATAACCTGCTAATCCTAGGAATGATAGTATTTTGGCTTTCATATGGGGCACTGGAAGATCAGAGAGGAGTTGCCTCCTATCCAGTGTTATTTCCTTTTTCTTGGGTCTAAGGCAAAAACCAAGAGAGGTGACAGAAGAATGGGAAACCTGGGCCTTGTGGGGAGACTCCCTATATCCCTTGTCTGCTAGGAAATTAAGAAGCTGAGCGGTGTGGGATTGAGAGTGTTCCCAGAGGGACTACATAGAAGAAGGTCATTGACATATGGAAGGAGAATAGTGTCAGGACAGGTCGGGTGAAAGGATGTGAGGTCCTGGGCAAGAACTTGGCCAAAGAGAAGGGGGCTATCCCTGAATCCCTGTGGGAGGACAGTCCAGGAAAGCTGATGAGAATGGTGGATGTGAGAGTCAGTCCATGTAAAAGCAAAGATATTCTGAGATTCTGAGAACAAGGGAATAGAAGAGAATGCATCTTTTAAACCTAGGACCGAGAAGTGGGTAGTAGTGGCAGGGATCTGAGAGAGGAGGGTGTAAGGGTTGGGCACTAGCGGGTGGATGGGGACCACAGAGGAGTTGACAAGGAGAAGGTCTTGAACCAGCCTGTAGGACACATTAGGTTTCTTAAGTGCCAGAATGGGGGTGTTGAAAGGAGAGTGTGTAGGCCTAAGATACCCCTTTCGTAATAAATCCTGGATGATGGGTTCTAATTCGAGGAGGGCTGTGGTTGTGAGTGGATATTGTGATTGACTAATATATCTTGAAGGGTCCCGTAAGACAATATGAATAGGACTGCATTTAGCCATAAAAGGTGTAGTTGTGTCCCAAACCTCAGGATTAACTTGTTTAGAGAGTCATGGGAGAGTGCATTAAAGAGGTGTATCTGCCCCTAGGAACATCATGAGGAAATGAGAGGTAGGAGAGGTGTGGGGTGATATGTGAATGGTGACTTTTAATAGTGAGAGTATGTCCCTTCCTAGAAGGGGAATGGGGCAATGGCTCATAACGAGAAAGAAGTGAGTGAAGGACAAAAGGGATCCCTGCATATAACATGATGGGGGGGTTTGAGGGAAAATCTGTTTACCTCCTACCCTGACAATAGGAGTTTTTGAGGGTGTGGTAGAACCCCATACTCCCTTAAGACCGAAAAAGTGGCACCAGTATCCAAGAGGAAGGTAATGAAGCATCCATCCACCAGGAAGGTAAACCTAGGCTCTTGATTCTTGATGGTAATAGTCTGGAGGGAAAGCCCAGGAATCCGTCAATCCTCCGCTGCTAAGCCCAAGAAAGGCTGTGGTTGCCTGGTGGCTGACCAACCTCCCTTTCGGGTTGTTGGGCAGTCTGCCCCCCAGTGTCCCCTTTGATGGCATTTTGGGCAGGGGTTGTAGGGTGTCCTCAGTGAAGGACAATCCCTGGCCCAATGTCCCTCCTTACCACATTTGAAGCAAGCTCCCGGGGGTGTCATATTGGGATGGCGTGGTGATGGCCTTCTCTGAATGACCTGGGCCAACATTTGGAACTTGGCATTTTCAGCCCTCTGCCTACGGCATTCACTTTCATCCTCTCTATCATAAAAAACCTTGAAAGCGACAGCGAGGATTTTAGTCTAAGGAGTAGCAGGGCCCTGTTCAAGCTTTTTAAGCTTGGCTTTAATGTCAGGGTAGCTTTGGGCCAGAACATATTTCATTAAGACATGATGGCCATCAGGGGTTTCTGGGTTGAGGTTTGTGTACTGTTAAAGGGCCTTGGTTAGTGTATCCAGGAATTCTGAAGGTGTTTCCTCCTTCCTTTGAATGACCTCCTGCACCTTTTTAAAGTTAACAGCCTTGCGGATGGCCTTTTTCAGGCCCGCCAAGAGGCAGGATGTAAAAAGGTCACTAGACTGTAAGCCTTCAGGGGTGTTGTAATCCCATAGGGGATCCTGCTCTGGGACAGCATGAGGGCCTGTGGGGTGGTTAGGATTGGTCCTATGATTTTCATCAGCATGGGCTTGGGCTAGCTCCCAGACCCATTGACTTTCCTCAGGGAGAAGTGTATTGGCCAAGAGCATGTAGATGTCATGATGAGTGAGACTATATGCTTGCAGGACCCATTGAAACTCCCGAATGTAAGTGGTGGGGTCAGTGGTGAATGAGCCTAACTTCCTCTCTAGCTGAGTAATGTCCGACATGGAGAAGGGCACTTGGACTCTGATGACACCCTCGGGACCAGCTACCTCACAAAGGGGTGCGATTGTCTTGGGGGTGGGAAGGAGTCCCTTAGACCTGGTAACAGGAGGACTGAAAGAGGCAGGAGGCGGACAGGAAGGAGAGGGAGGGGCAGGGAGTGTCTCTTTGGAAGAGGAGGAGGTGGAGCAGGCAGAAGAGGGCGGAGGGGAGGAGGATGAAATGGAAGGCTGAGGATCCCTGGAATCAGGCAGAGGAAGAGGAGGGTATAGTGGGAGAGAAGGGGCAGATAGGACTGGGGGATAAGGTGGGGGTTCATCTGCTGGGTTGAATGAGGAAGAATCTGTGAAGTCAGGAGTAGACATAGGGGAAGAGAAGGGTTTGCAAACAAGGAGGACCTGAGAGGGAGGGCAGGAGGAGCAGCGACAGGGTTCTGTGTGAGAAGGCTAAAACCTTAAATGCAGGGAATCTCACTCCACTTTTTCAGATGCTGGCAGTAGTTAAAAAGGTCGCAGATGAAGTTTGGATGTAAGGAGCCTTCTGGAGGCCAATGATTGCCATTATCCAGTGGATATGTAGGCCAATCTTGGGTACAGAATTTGATTAGAAGTTTGGGCTTGATGTCTGGTGTGAGGGAGAGTGTGGCCAGATTTTTTATTAGACATTTGAGAGGTGAGGCTTCAGGTACAGATGAAGAGGTGCCCATAGTCACAGGGAGAGAAGGAAGACAGAGAGAGAGAGAGAGAGAGAGAGAGAGAGAGAGAGAGAGAGAGAGAGAATAAGAGTAAGCGAGAGAGACAAAGAGAAAACCCGGGCTGGAACGGCTTTCAGGAAGCTCAGGGCAAACGGGGGTCAGGTGGGCATCCCCAAAATGACCAGCCGTCATGAGGAAATACAGAGGGCACTACCTGGGCGTCACCAGTGAAGTGCGATCTGTGAGACCCAATGGGTTCGGAGCCACGGGCAACCTGACGTCAGGAAAGTTTTTGAACGCAGCGGAAAAAGTCAGTAATGAAAACAGAACTCCGGTTCCGGCAGAATGTAGTTCCAGGACGGGAGTTCAGTTTTCCCCGAGCAGAGAGGCAGCTTCAGCCAGACACAGCAGCCCCACAGCAAACAGCAACTCTAGCTAGCAGCGGCAGCGGCAGCAGAGGAGAAAAAACCACAGAGCCTCTTGTGTAAACTCAGAAGCCTCACGCCCCAAAGGAAAACGGATCACCAGAGGGTCCACTGCGACCAGTAAAGGTCTTAGTGGCAGGAATTTCCTGCCCCCTACAGGGCGTCCAGAGTGTGCCGGAAGATCAAGGTCACAAAACCAGTGGTAGCCCGAAGGGAGTTGCAGAGCCAGGGTCAGGGGAGGCTTACATATATCAGATCTGTGGTGGGTGCAGGAAGCTGGCGTCTGAAAAGAGCGGACCATGGCGGAGTGTCTCCGGGGGAGCAGGGGACGGGGCTCTTGTTAGAAAGAGCTCACCCGTATCCTCACATGGGGCACCAGAATGAAAGAACTTCCCACGCAAAGGCACTTCGCTGGGAGAATTCCAATTTTATTGCAAAAACCTGTGTGCTTATATAGAACTAAGGGGAAGATGGAAGGGCTTAGATAAATGGCAGGCAAACCGTTTATTGGTAAGTTCTTTCAGATATCAGCTCTGGAGCCCAGGAATTAGTTCTTATTGGGGCTAAGGTTCCCCACCAGCGAGATTTCAAATTGGCGCCAGCGGGAGAGTTCACACGGGTGGGAACATTTGGCACCACTGCAGAAAAAAGAAGGTAGGAAGAAGTCCTTAGGCACCATGTTGGGGTTTTTCTCTGGGGTATGGCTGCCGTTTATACTTTTCCCAAAAATGAGTATACCAGACAGTGCCTTGATTGACTGGTTTTCATGAAAATGGTGTTTAACAGAGATGCCAGAAAGTTGGATCCTGCTGAGTAGTGGGCCTAGAGCAATGGTGGGCAGGTGTGTGATAAAACATCTGTGGTGGGGCCATGTAGATCTTTCATTGGATTCCAAATGGCTTGTGACTGACATGGTGAAGCCAGCAGACCCTTATATGTAAAGGCACCTTGTTACATAGAGAGGTTTCAGGACATTGTTCAGAATCAGGTTGCTATGGTCAAGGGGGCAAGCTATGTGGGATAGAGGCCTGGTTCTTGTATTCTCCTGCAGACCCTGACCCACCACACGTGACAGAAATCCCTCCTGCACTGTGTCCCCGTTGAACTCCTTGTATTTCGTGAAGCAAATACCAAACTCCCAGTGCAGCAGCAAGAAACACCATGAAAATAGAGGATGACTATATGGATTCAACGTCCACACAGGGAGACATTCAGCCCCCAGGGGCCACAGTTTACCTACAATGGAAAATTCAGCACTGCTGTCTCATGTTCATTGGAAAATAAGAAACCATGTCCTCCAGGTCACATTGATGCAGACCCAGCTTTTATGGTCTCACTATAAAGGAAGCTAAAGCTCCTGACAACAACATATATTTCAAGTGCCCAACCTCACAGGCAGTTTCTCAAGAAGTCTCTAGGCCAGCAGACCTTCAAGTTTTTGGAGGGTTTACCCTGTCCCTTACTTTTGGAAACTCCTCTACCACTTCCAAGTTTGTGAACTTCTGATCATATTCCATTCTAGATATGTATTCACGGATTTTCTAACTTTTCTCCTCTGATTGTGTCATACTTGGGCCGTAGGTGTTGTCAAGGCATTGTTCTGGATGAGAGTGGGAAGATTTTGGTGTAGCACATATTTACATACACATTGGATTCATTTTTCAATTTTCCATTCAAAATACTGAATCCCTGACACTAACACATACCCTACTAGACTCTGATTACTAATCCTAATATGATGGAGAAAAATAACCCAAACAGAGAGGAGACATGGCGTATAGTTGGTCTTGCCTTTTGCATGATATAGGGTAAGAGTTATAAATCTTGTTAATTTTTTGTTGAAATGGTTCTCCATGTGTTTTTAAAGTTAACACATATGTGAATTTCTGTCTCCCTTTTTCTGTACCCAATTCAGCACATGTATTTTTATATGCACATATAAAATCCTACCTGGTATCACACGTACATTTTTGTGAGGTGGCTAACTTGGGAGATACAAAGTATGAGAAGAGATGACTCCTCCTAAATGTTTTTGGAACTGAAAATTCAAACTATGAGTGAGCTTCTTAGTTGAAAAACATTATACATAAATCCATGTTCAGTAAAATTAATATTTTTGGATCTGTGAATGATATATATTTCATGATGAATTTTGATTGGCATATATATTGCTACTTTCTAATGTATCTGTGTGATATATATATTTTCAAAATATGAAATATATGTGTCTTATTATACACTCCCTAAATAATTCACTCATGTTCATGTATGTGCTTTTATAATCAACTTTTCATAAGATTGTTTTTAGAAATATTCATCCACCTGAAATACATATTTGTTTCCTAGTACTGAAAACTCACTTCAGTGAATGGTGCAAACAAAGCCTTATATTTCTACAGTAACTGACCCAATTTAACATCAATGAAAGTAGATTTCTATGGGACATGATGTGTATTTTGATGTTCATTTTAATTCAACACTGGTACATTACTATTTCTTCAGTTTTTATACATCGTAGAATATACATTTCATCCACAAGTTCACAAATTGAAAGACATTTGTAACACATTCAATCACTTCCTGCTTCAGAACACATGTATTCCTCCTTGTTTTTGACTGGTTTTTTCATGAGACTTCTTTCCAAACACATTATTTTCGATTTCCATAATCAATTTTGAAGCAAAACTCACACACATTTTATGATAAACTACAACCCTAATATTACCATTAGATATATAACTGGTTGGAATGAATGTATGTATATCAATATAAGATTTCCTGTGTATTTTGGGATATCAATTTATTCCAATTTCTAAATTTGGAAACAGTTATATTATTTATTCACAGTATGGTCTATTCATGCATTCTCTCTATATTCATACACACATGGTACACCTATTTGTGCCCCCAATACTAATTTATATCTCTTCAAAATATTGCTCTCAGAAATGGTGCAACAAATACTCATGTCAAATGATCTACATATACATTTTATCACAGTAATATTCTGGCCACAAAATGCAAAGTCACACTTACGACTGTACCAAAGCCTAAATGGAATATGAGTATGGATTATGAAAATCACCCATGTCCAGGTTGCCTAATGCTCTCAAATGTCAATCCTATTGTTGACTACATATTTGTTTCTTCCTAAGATTATTTATTCAAACTCAAGCCTGTCGAAAATGTCTAATCCTATCAATCACTTTATCATTTGCTGATTTTCTAATGTCTCTATTGATATCTGCTTTCCTACATATTTTCCCCAGTTCATCATTGTGACTGACTCTTCACATGTGCTGACATTTACATTTTCTCTCTACCCAAAACCCTATTGCTAAAGAACTTTTTGTCCAAATCATATACTCACTCTTTTTCCTAATCCTACCAACTATCTTCCTAATCCTACCAACTATCCTTTTTTGACTGGATGTTCTCTTTGACATTCAATCATCCAAGGTACAAGGTCCTATGCCATTGTGTATAGATTTATCTGAGACACATGTGCAGAACATAATTCAAACCTAAGTATCCCAATCAAGGATCCAAAGCCCTTCTGGGCTTCAAATCTTACCTAGATTTCTGTTTTCATAAATATATTTCCCCTCTATATATTCTAATAAATATTGCAGGTTCCCAATAACATTATTCATCCAGCAGAATGATTCCTAAGCCAAATCAAACATGTTATTAACCCTAACCATACTCTGTTCCCTCAATCTAACTTTACAGAAAAGCAGGGACAGAGTTGGTCTTACAATACAGGAATGTAAGAAATCTTCCACCTGCTGAGAAATGAAATGGTCCATGCAGAAATGAACCCTGGGGAAGCTATAGGAAGCTATGAAGGACCTGAGAGAGCAAAAGTCATCTTCCACGACAAACAATCTGGTCAGGATGAAGGGGTGTGTCTGAAGCAGTCTCTCTTTTCTTAATGTAGAGAAGATGGACAATACCAGGCCTGTGTGGAGAGCTGTTCCCGGGTGCCTATGTTTGATATACCATTCAAACTTGTGAAAGTGTCACAGGAAGTAGGGGCAGCCTCCATCAATTGGGACACTTGGAAGCAACTATTAGGACAAAGTGGTTGCCAAGGGAGTGACCTCATTCAGTTCCTGAAGGAAGTGACCTACATCACTTTCTTGGTGATGGAACTCTCTGAACTAGGGATCCAGGAAGAAAGGCACCCAGAGGCAGTCCCAGTCCCAGTCCCAGTGGCCTCACATATTTGGATTTACCAAGGACAGAATCAGTCTTTCTTGGTAACTACTGATGTGAGGATGGCCAAATGCCAGGAAGGTCTGAAGAGGGGCCTTTCCTGAGTAAGCAGGTAGTGTCTCACCACTGGCACCTTACAACTTCACAGTGTTGGCCAAGGAGTCCACATCTGACATAGGACAGTCCATTTTGGAGTAACATACTATGGCCCATCAGTCAGAGGACACTCCGGATAGTCATAGACCTACTTGGGGGAAGGAGGTGACTTTTTGGGTGTGGGTGTGAGTTTGTGGTTTTGTCTCATGAACTGAGAATAGGTAGGAAAGTCGGTTTGTTAGGATTGGAGTGGACTGTTTCTAGTAAGTCTTTTGACAATGCGAGTGTTTCTATGTCTGTTTATCCCACTGTGTCCGTGGTTGTAGACATTAGAAAAGAGAATGCAACAATGGATGTGTCCTGAATAGAAGAAAGCTTCACAACATTCATCCTGCCCAATTTATGAATGGATTTTGTCTTGCCTAATGGATGGGCAACAACCACTGTCTTCCTAAATTCCTGTTTTCTTCTTGAATTCTGGCCACTCTCCAGAATAGGCTCATGGTTTTGTTTCCAAGACATGAACCACCTCCAAGCTCTGTGACATGGCTATGTACTGGATAGCTGAAGGGAATGGGATCATCTCAGAAAACTCAGATATCATTTTAGAAACCCTGCCTTGGGCCATTTACTTACCTATTGTTCTGTTGCCCTGAATGTCAGAAAGGTCTTTGCCTCAGGCCACCCCTTTTTGAAGCCTGAAGAAAACGGTTTTCAATGGAAATTAATGGGCATCACCTGTAGATCTTTGCTTAATTGCTTTGGAAAGGGATGTGTCTGCATCAGACTCTTGGCCATGTTTGAGGTTGTTGAATAGATTTTCAGCACCTGATGGATCTAACGAACAATTACATGTGTGCTTCCAAAACCAAAATGGCCAAAAAAGCAGTCATTGTGGACGAAGTCTTTCGCCTTCCTCTGTAAGATTACTGATCTCCATCAAGTGAAAATAGGGATCCTTTTTGTCAAATGAGTTCTTCAAACCCTGCAGAGGATAGCCCATAGGTGCTTGGGTTTTCTCATGATTCCAATTCACATAAAGAATCTATACCCGAGAGTCAGTAGGCCTCAAATTGGAGAATCAGAGCAGTATTTACGGCAGGCTCATTAGATAACTCCTGGTTCTCAAAAAGGGTGTCCAGGCAACCCTGACATTAGGCAAATGACGGGCAAGGGAGGTTATTTTGTACACTGTCTTGGGCTGAGCCCCTCATGGAAACCTCCAGCCACAGGTTATGATGAGTGTCTATATGGAAGAAGATGAGGGCCTTGTGGGAGTGCTTTGGTTTTAATTGTGGTCATTTGTTTGGTGGTTGGAAGTGATGACTGGGTCTATCTGGGCTTGAACTCTGGTGTGATTCCACTTATAGTCTGAGTTCTCGAACTGATCTCAGAGAAATATTGCCAGAAAGTGTGTTCAGATTTTAGGAGGCCACGCATGGGATTCTCCCTTGGAAACTGAGATCAAATACAAGGGTGGCTTTCCACAGAGCCTTGGAATATCAGCTAGAATATCACATGATTTTATTCTGAAAGATTTGGCAGCCATAGTTGACAGTCAGAACACCCATGGACGTCACATTAAAGACCTCAATGGGCCTGGCTTCATGTGACCTTTTGACCACTCTATGGGAAGACTTGCCTGTGAGATTTCTCCAGAGAATTCATTGAAAATAGCTTCCTCACCATTTAATATTTCCTGAATGAACTGAAACCCACAGTGCCTCCAACTTCATCCATGAAAAATGGCTAGATAAATACAATGAAATCTTTGAAATTCCCTTAACCAGGTGGCACTGGAGAACCTTTAGATGTCTTGTTGCTGATCATGAGTGTACCAGAGAATGCCATGATTGACCGGGTTTCATGAAAATGGTGTAGAACAAAGATGCCAGTAAGTTGGAGCCTGCTGAGAAGTGGGCCTATTGCAGTGGTGGGTGGGTGTGTGATAATACATCTGTGGTGTGGCCATGAGGATTTGCCATTGCCTTCCAAATGGTTTGTGACTGACATGGTGCAGCCAGCAGACCCTTCTTTGTAAAGGCATCATTTTATATGGAGAGGTTTCTGGGCTAAGTTCAGAGTCAGATTTCTATGGACAAGGGGGCAAGCTCTGTGAGATAAAAGCCTGGTTGGTGCATTCTCCTTCAGACCCTGACCCACCACAAGTGACAGAACTTTCTTCAACACTGGGTTTCAGTTGAACTCGTTGTATTTCATAAAGCATATACCAAACTCCCAGTACAGCAGCAAGAAACACCCAAAAAGTGGAGGATGACCAAATGGCTTCACAGTCCAAACGGGGAGACACTTAGTATCCAGTGGCCACAGTTTACCTACAAAGAGAAAATTCAGCACTGCTGCCTCATGTTCATTAGAATACAAGAAACCATGTCCTCCAGGTCACATAGATGCAGACTCAGCTTTGATGGTATCACTAGAAAGGAAGCTAAAGCTCCTTACAACAACATATATTTCAAGTGCCCAAACTCAGAGGAAGTTTCTCAAGAAGTGTTTAGGCTGGCAGAGCTCCATGTTTTTGGAGTGTTTACCTTTTAGACCAGGACACAAGAAAAGACCACTGACTCTAATTAAAATCAAATTAAATTAAGCTTATTATTTCCACTGGCTGTGCTACCTCTCCCTCACAAAACGGCGGGAAAAAGACAGCAACCCCAGCTTTCCTACAGGCAGCTTAATAGCCCAGAAAATTACACAAAAGGGGGTTTACAGATAACAGAACTCTGACAAACATCACACTAATGGCAGTCTACATTTTTTTTGCTGTCCCTACATCAGAGTTCATGAAGACCATTAGAGCCTCAGAGAGGGTTGTTGTCTTTCCAGAGAAGGCAAATATTTATGATGTGTCACTAAAGTTTCAGAGAGGGCTGCTATCTGGTCAGAGAGCCGGGCATGGGTGAGTTCAAGGCGTGGGCAGGCATTCCAAGCAGGTTTAGAATTTGAAGTAATTTATGGTAAAGCCAAAATTATCTTTTCATGGCTTTTTGGGAAGATGGCTCCCAATTTAAATTAAAGATCAGGTTGGGTCTATCATTCCCGCCTGTTCTTTGTGTCCCTTTCAAATCTTTGATAGATTACGGGAAGAGCACTGAGGAAATCTTAATCCCTTAGGTAAGAGTCTCCAAATTTTTAGAACTCACCCAAAACCGATCTCCCTGATTTTACCTGACTTAATTAATTACTTATATTGATAGTCTATTTATCTTTCTCTCCATTGTTATAAGAAGAGTGGTGTCACTCATTTTTTCTTCTTCTGACCTGAGACAGGGTGACGTGAGTGGGCATGGGATGAGGGACATGAGTTGCCTTTTAGAAGTCAGTTGAGGGACATGAGTTGCCTTTTAGAAGTCAGTTCGGTTTGAAGTCTGATTGGGGAAGAACAGGTTGTAAAGTCATCTGGGGATGGGTTCTTCTATGAGAGAAACAAAAACCATGAGTACTGAATAAATGTTGCAGCACCTGGAACATGTCACTGTATAGAAGTTCCCTCACCAGTCTTTAATATCCCCAGTTATCAGGACTGTCAATTTAATATTTAACTTTTACTGTTACACTTGTGCCTCCCCATAAGATACAGTTTAATTATTTAATGTCATCTGATCTTGTAAAATCCTTTTACTAGTATGACCTCTGTGTCTCTTTGAGAAACCTTTAATTCTGTTACTCAGGGCTGGATAATTGTACTAGCAAACACCAAGCCAACCTGTGTAGGTTAGGAATATCTGTAGGCCTTAAACTGAAAACTTCTCCCTGTGGCAGGTCTTCTTGATAGTCTCTTTTTATAAGTATCAGGCATTCCTGTCTGAGAATTCTTCTTTGTAGCCACCAGTCTTACTTATTTTGGGAGGCAAACATAAAGTGCATACCTTAACATTATATTATTATTATTATTATTATTATTATTATTATTATTATTATTATTATAATTTAAAATGCCCAGGAATGGATGTATTTTGTTCTTAACTGTCTTTGCTAAGTGTTTAAGATGAAGCAGTCAAACTGACTTTTGTTTCCATCTATTGTTAACAGTCAGCTGACCTTTTATGGGAGTCAATTCTGGGGAAACTTGAGAGCAGATTCTCAGTTCTGCTAGTGCCATTTGCGCTAGGTGGGTCCAGATCTTGCTTGACCATTTGGCTTCCCTCGGAAGCATCAGGGATGTCTCCTTTCTTTGATGACTCTCCTCTTCGTAACAAATACACTGATTGGCTTTCTGTTCTCCAGTGGTCTCATTAATCTCCCTGATCAGGAGGAGGTTATGTGGCTCAGAGTTTCAAAGCTCTTTAGAGAAGTCCCCTGTTCCCTGGATTCAGACTGACTCATAGGGCAAAAGCCAAATATTGGTTTTCTTGGCTCTTTTCATTTAACTTTAATTTTAAATCCTAATCTTAAACATCCAGCAAATAAATTTTAACAGCCTTATATTAAGAGTACTGGGCTTTAATGTCTATAACTATATAATTATCTTTTTATTAATTGGGATCTGTATTATTCTGTCTGTATTGTAAGTAATGACTTATTATATTGAATAAACCCTTGTTGTGTTCTTAAAGCAACACGTTTGTAAAACAGTAACAGAGAATCTTTAGATCACTTATAAGAAAATTTCAAAATAAAATTAACAAAAGTAAAAATACTTAGCTTGTGTAACAGCTACCCTGAATTTTTTGGCTGAGTTATACATTATATCCCCTGTTTGAGATCCTAGGAATATTGACCTTAAAAAAAAACCAACTTTTTAACAAAACTTTAAAGAAATATTATCTAACCTACTGGTTTCGTAGTCATTCTCACATGTAGTAAGATGGGACACAGAGCCTTATCTCAGCTAAGGCAGGGCTCTTTATAAATCTTAAGTATTTTAGTTCTAAAGCTAATCCTTATTTTTAAATATCATTTGACAAAGTTTACATAAATTGTTTGAGGTCACATGAACATTAGCTAACACCATATGATATCACATTTAAAACATGAATTAAAGAAAGGCTGAAAGTTTTTAACCTTTACATCGATTAGGCTCTCATTAACTAAAAAATACATTTAAATTGTTCCCCAATGTAAAAAGTAACATAAAAGTTTACATATCTTATTGATAACAGGTAAATAAATCCCCAATATATTTTTTACCATACAACTTCAGAGCACCAGCTTGATATAATGCTCTTTTAAAGTTTCTACCTTACAGACTTGCATACCTATAAGATATGAAAACATTGATAGCATCACAATTACATTGATGTTTCTACATTAACCAAGTTTAGCTTTTAAAGCAATGGCAGTACAGTGCTCTAAAATAACAGTTCTTATTTAATCAGTTGTTTAATTTTTATGGTTGCTTGCTCTGGAGAAAATAAAACTTAATAAACACAACGTTATTGGTAAACTTATGTTTTAAGAAATTTTTGTCTCATTAACACATGACTTATTTTTATATTCTTATACAGACTTTAATAAGAACTTATTCAGACCTTAGTAAATCAATCAGATATCTAAGAAAAGTACTCATGAATGAGCAATCCCATATCATATTTACTTTACTTATTTATCAAAATATTAGAGAAATGTATTGACAGTGTAAACCATTTTTATGTTGAAGGAAAGGTCCTAGAACCAAGGCATATTAGACATTTTGTAGATATTAATATTTTATTAGATTTTTGAACACCTCAAAAAATTGTAAGCTTCAATTTAAAGACATTGATTTTTATCTGTTTATCCAATTTAAATTGAAACATTTAAATCACGTGAATTAAAGATCTTTGGATCTCCTATTTAAATTTGTTTTAATGAGCGCTTTTTTATGAGCGCTCCTTGTATATGTTAATTTGTGTATCATATATATGATATACGGACATATGTATATGTAGACATACAACACATAACAAAAGTGTGCACACATAATAATAGTAAAGGCCTTATAGCTTTTCTCAGGTGAAATCTCCATTGCAATGTTTCAAAAAGTCTACAGTTGGTCAAAGATAGAACTGATCTGAAAAACATTAAACTAGGTCTGTATGCTCAAAATCATGAGCTCAAAAAAAAAAAGTATCTAAGGAAAAAAAAAAAGAGTCCTAGAAAAAGTGACTGGCTAGTAATTAGTAAATACCATACAATTTACCTTTTTTTTCCCTTAGGCCTCAAATCAGTCTCCTACTAAGCTTTCAGGCTTCTTTCATTTACATTTCAATATAAATCATGGCTGAGGTCTGGAAGGAGCAGGAAAAACTGCTATTCTGAGCAGACACCTCAGGCCTAAGGCATTTTAACCATAATTTTGAGGTTCGGATGTTGAAAATTATGATACAAATTTAAGATACAATTCACAAAATTTTATATCCTTACATCTTGTTTTGTCAACAGATACCATTCTATGATTTACTATCCTTGTCCAAATTAATGCAGTGGTACACACAGTGACATTTTCCGAGGCTATCCAATTCAAAATTGGTGAAAAAAAGACTGTATGATTGGGAATTTACTTGCCAACTTGGAAGTAGAGTTCTTCAGTTTTCCATACTAAGTATTTAAGTTCTCTGGCATGAATTATCTGAAATCATAAACTAAACAATTACCTAAACCCGACTTTTAACTGCAAGATTCTGCAATGCTTCAAAAACCCATTCAGATACCAGATTGTTAAAATAAAACATCATCATTTAGACACACATTCAGCTAAGATCATTCCCAAGAAACAATTTATAATATCAACACATTATTGCACATGTCTTAAAGGGCCAGATACAAAGACACAAGACAGACAGAAAGGAGGTTCAGACTATGGCTGTCAGAGAGAACCGTTTAAACCAGAGCAGATAAGAGAAAAATCTCCTACACCAGTGTGCACCATAGATATCCACAGGGGGGGGACCACATGTTTTAACAGAGGGGAAACCTGAAATGTAAAATAAAGTGTCTCCATGGTGACTTCACTGCATTTAGTGTCCCCTTTTTCTTTTTCTCTTTTTTAACAAGACAGAGGTGGCATAATTCTTACAGTGCGGGGAGGAAGGAGGTAATTCCCTGAATCAACAGGGCTTTGGAAGCTGCTGGGAGTCCCTCAGTCCCTCCTCTTACTTACAGGATTAGCTCCTCTTGTTCAGTTCCACACCAAGCATGCTTCATCTCCTAATATTTCAGTAGACAGCTCTCACAAAGTTCCGGGGTGGAGGGCGGGTACCAAATTTGTAAATTAAAGTTCGATTCCTCAACTTGACGCCAATTAATACCAATTTAATAATGAGGACTGAGTTTTGAGAAAAAGAAAAAGGGAGGTTTATTGCTTTGCGAACAAAGGAGAAACACAGGGGACTCTGCCAAAGGTTGTGACTCTCTTGATCTGGAGTGACAAGGGGTTTTAAAGGAGTTTCACTTGTTAACCTGGGAGATGCTCAGTTCTTAGGTCCCCACCAAGCATTGCCCTCTGCAATGGGTGTGCTACAGGCAGCCAGCTAGGAGCTTCTATCATCCTGCTTAACAAAGGCGAGTAAAGTTCATTGCAGTTCCCTAAAACACAGTCCAAAGGGGTGTCAGGCTTACTCTCTTTATTACCTATTTTTACGTCCAAAATCCTTAAGTTTTTAGCACTGAAATCACACAACAAAATGAACAAAAACAAACAAACAATCAAAAAAATAGAACACAAAACAAAACACAAAAAACAGAAACCATGCGCCTAAACAGAAAAACAGTGGAACAGTGCAACATCTTGCTATAGCTCCAGGGTAGGAGTGCATGCGTGCCCGTCGGCCCCTCTCTACAGTTCCAGAGGAATTCCCTACAGAACAGAACAGAGGACAGAACGATTCTGGTTACTCTCCTGGAAAGGAGTATATGTGAGCCTCCCCAGGCCACATCTCTGTCATCAGAAGAGATCTCCCTTAACCGGATATCAGATGTTATAAAAGCCCCACTTACCTATGGAGGACTCCTCCACCAGGTGCTTGCTAATAGTTTTAGTGCAGAGGTTCACTGCAGTGCTCCCCGGACTAAAGGCTCTCTTCCTAATATAGAGAAGATGGACCAAATCAGGCCTGTGTGGAGAGCTGTTTCTTGGTGCCTATGGTTGATATACCATTCTAATTTGTGAAAGTGCCACAGAAAGTAGGGTAAGCCTCCTTCTCATGGTACGCTTGAAAGCAACTGTTTGGAAAAAGTGGTTGCCAAGGCAGTGACCTCATTAAGTTCCTGAAGGATGCAACCTCACCTCACTTCCTTGGTAATGAAACTCTCTGAACTTGGGATGCAGGAAGCCAGGCACACAGAGTCAGTCCCAGTCCCAGTCCTAGTGGTCTCACTTGCTTCAATTTAACAAGGACAGAGTCAGTCTTTCTTGGTACCTACTGATGTGAGGATGGCCAAATGCCAGGAGTACTCTGAAGAGGGGCCTTTCCTAAAAAAGCAGGTAGTGGCTCACAGCTGGCTCTTGACCACTTCACAGAGTTGGATATGGAGACCAGATCTGAGACAGGATAGGCCATATCTGGGGAACATAGTATGGCCCAGCAGTCAGAGGACACTCCGGATAGTGAGAGACCTATTTGGGGGAAGGAGGTGCCTTTTTGGGTGTGGATGTGTGTTTGTGGTTTTGCCCCATGTTCTGAGAAGAGGTAGGAAAGTCGGTTTGTTTGGTTTGGAGTGAACTGTTTCTAGTAAGTTGTTTGAAAAGGCGAGTGTTTCTATGTCTGTGTATCCCACTGTGTCCGTGGTTGTAGACATTAGAAAAAGAGAATGCATCAATGGATGTTTCCTGTCTAGTAGAAAGTTTCCCAGCATTCATCCTGCCCAATTTATGAATGCACTAGGGCTTGCCATATCGATGGGCAACACCTGCTATCTTCCTAAGTTCCTGTTTTCTTCCTGAAATCTAGCCACTCTCCAAAATAGGCTCATGCTTTTGAGTCCACGATATGTACCACCTCCAAGCACTGTGACATGGACATGTACTGGATAGCTGAAGGGATTGGCAAGCATCTCAGAAAACTCAGATATCGATGTGACCAGGAAAGTCTCAGTGGAGAACCCCTGCAATGGGCCTTTTGATTGCCTATTTTTCTGTTGCCCTGAATGTCAGTAAGTTCTTTGCCTGAGGCCACGCCTTTGTGAATCCTGAAGAAAACAGTTTTCAAACGGAAATGAATGGGCACCACCTGTGGCTCTTTGCTTAATTGCTTTGTAAAGGGATGTGTCTGAATCAGCCTCTTGGTCCTGTGTGAGCCTGTGGCTTAGATTCTCAGCACCTGATGGATCTAAAGAACGATCCCATGTGTGGATCCAAAATCAAAATGGCCAAAAATCAGTCACTGTGGATGAAGTGCCTCACATTCTTCTGTAAGGTTCCTTACCTACATCAAGTGAGAATAGGGATCCTTTGAGTCAAATGAGTTCTTCAAAGCCCTGCAGATGCTAGCCCATAGGTTCTTGGGTTTTCTTATGAATCCAATTCAAATAAAGAATCTAAACCCCACAGTCAGTAGGCCTCAAATTGGAGAACAGAGCTGTATTAATGGCAGACATATTTGATAACTCCTGGTTCACAGGGAGGGTGTCCAGGCCACCCTGACTATTGGCAAATGAGGGGAAAGGGAGCTTATTTGGGACACTGTCTTGTGCTGCACCTCTCATGGAATCCTCTTGCCAGAAGTTATGGTGAGTGTCTATATGGAAGAAGATGAGTGCCATGTGGGAGTGTTTTGGTTTTAATTGTGGTCATTTGTGTGGCGGTTGGAAGAGATAATTGGGTCCACCTTGGCTTGAACTTCGGTGTGATTCCCCTTAGAGTCTGTGTTTTGGAATTGACCTCCGAGAAGGTATAAGGTCCTATGCCATTGTATATCCATATTTCTGGGACATCACTACAGAATGTAATTCAACGCTAAGTATACCAATCAAGGGCCCAATGAACTTCTGGGCTTCAAATCTTACCTAGATTTCTGTTTTCATACTTATATTGAAAGGTTAATAATATAGGTACTTGTCACTTCTTGATTTTCTGTATGCTTAACAAAACACTGTTGAAATCTTGAGAACTGTTTGCTATTCTTGTTCCCAGAATGTGCTGTCCCCAAATGCCAAACTGCAGAATGTACTCGGTCAACCAGTTGCACGCAAACCGCCCACTCGCACTTACCCATCAATAAACTTTCCTTCCTGCCCTCTCCAAGGAAAATATATAAGCACTTCTTAAGCTGTTCTCAGGGCTCTCTGCTCTATTCAAGTGAGCTCTGAGCCCTTGCATGCCGGACTCCCAATAAAGCCTTTGCTGTTGCATGAGACAGTCTCTTGGTGGTCTCTTCCACCCACCCTCGCCCGATCTTTACATCTGGTGGCCCCAGTGAGATCCGGCAGCCGCAGATGAAAGACCCCCAACGGGCTCCTCTGGGGATAAATAAGGCCCCTCTTTTTGGTTTCAGGATTCAGGTTAGGGTTTCACAAAATGGCTATTGGTAAAGAGCGTGAGCTCTCTCCCATGGTGGCTGACACACATGTAACAGAGCCACAGGCCATGTCCCTGGGGGATGAACTCATGAAATCGAGGAACAATAGTCTCCTTTATTCAGTGATATTTTGTTTCGGATTCGGTATTGCCAGCCCATCATGTTTTGCCGGCTACTCAGTCATGGTCTCAGTATTGGACGTCCATTGCCTGTCTTTATTGTCTTGTCTTGTCTGTGTCTTGTATCATTGCTTTTATTGTCTGTGTATATTTCATTATGGGACAGAGCACTTCAATGCCTCTGTTCATGACCCTTGATCACTAGACCAAAGTCTGCTTAAGGGCTCAGAATCTTTCTTTTTCAGTAAAACGCCGGATCTTGCAGATTCTGTGTCTCAGAATGACCCAACTTTGTAGTCAGATGGCCCCTAGAAGGATCTTTCTACTTCGCACTAATTTGAAAAGTTCGAGATATTGTCTTTTAGCTGGGGCCACATAGACGTCCAGATCAACAGCCATATATCTTAACTTGTCAGGACCTCTGCAAATCTCCTCCAAGGGTGAAGGCTTTCCTTGTCCCTGCACGGACTCCTACTCCTTCCCCCATGATTCTATCTCTTTAACTCTCTGCTCCTTCTCCTGCACCCTCTGTTCTCCCTGAGTCTCAAGACTCTACTGGACTCTCCTCCCCCTCCTTATCCTCTGCCTTCATCCCCCAACTGCCAACACCCTCTAAGTGATTCCCCTGCTGCTGACTCAGCCTCTCCACCATTCAAAGAAGCTAGGATGGCCCAGCGCCATCCAGATGACAGTCCCGTGGCACACAGAGCCCCTCCTTCCCTGGAGGAAGCTGGCCCGGCTAAAAGAACTCAGAGAACTCGCCAACGTTTTTACACCTGCCTACTTGGGATAACTGCCAACAACTCCTAGGGACTTTCTTTATGACAGAGGAATAAGAGAAAAACCTCCAAGAAGCTAAAAAAAAAAAATATTCTCGGACCTGATTGGCGACCAACACAACTTCCCAACATAATCAAAGCCAGCTTACCCTTAAACCAACCCAACTGGAACCCCAACACCTTTGAAGATAAAGAGCATCTGTCCAATTATTGCCTGGCTCTAATAGCAGGTCTCCAAGGGGCTGCTAGGTAACCAACTAATATGGCCATGGTAAGAGAAATTATTCAAAGGCCTGATGAATCTCCTTCTTTGTTTCTAGAAAGAATTATGGAGGCATATAAAAGATATACTCCTTTCGATCCTCAGGCAGCGGATCAAAATTCATCTGTAACAATGGCCATAATTGGGCAAGCTGCCATGGATATTAAAAAAATTTAAAAGAGAGATTTAGTCAGAGAAGCTGAGAAAGTATACTATAAGAGAGAAACAGGGAGAAAGAAAGGGAGCAAAGGAAGGATGAGAGAAGCAAAAGACAGACTAAGGGATTGACCAAGATCCTTGTCACAACAAGAAAGAGGCCAGAAATTAAGACGTAAGGTGACAGTAAGGGTTACCTGGGGCCATGCCAGAGGCCACCCCTGGCCTCAGATCAATGTGCCTACTGTAAAAAAAAAAAGGACACTGGGCCAAAAAGTGCCCTATAAAGAGACAGCCACGCCAGCCAGCCATTGTGACTCTGGTGCATGACTAAGAAAGTTGGGGCTCAGATCACTTCCCCTAGCTCAGGGTAACTTTTGAAGTGTAGTGGACCCCAGTAAACTTTGAAATGAATACAGGAGCAGTATACGAAGCCCTTAAGGCACCATTGGGCCCTCTATCAAATAAAAGGTCTGTAGTTCAAAGGGCTAATGGCAGTAAATATCGGGCTTAGACTACTAAGAGGACCATGGACCTAGGTAAAGGAAAAATCCATCACTCCTTCCTAGTAATCCAGGAATGCCTGGACCCATTGATGGGCAGAGATCTGCTCACCAAGCTCTTGGCCTAAATAACTTTTAACCCTGAAGGCTACCAAATGAAATTTCTAAATCCTTTAGTATAAACTCCTATAGTCACGGCTTTAACTAAATTAGTAGAAGATGAACATCCACTCTTCACACCCCCCAAGCCTGATCAAACAGGCAAGCTACGCCAGAAATGGATAACAGATTATGCAGATGCCTGGGCAAAAACTGCTGGGTTAGGCCTGGCCGTGAAACAACCTCCAATAACAGTGGAGTTAAAAACCTCAGCCTCCCCAATTAATGTCAAATAATATCCTCTAAGCAAAAAAAGCTAAAGATGAGATAAGGCCCCATATTCAGAAATATCTGACCTTAGGCGTCCTAAGGCCCTGTCAATTGGCCATGAACACTCCCCTGCTACTAGAAAAAAAAGCCAGGAACCGGGACAATCGCCCTGTTAAATACCTAAGAGAGATCAACAACAGAGTGCAGGACATTCACCCCACGGTACCTAATCCGTACAATCTGCTTAGCACTCTGAACCCTGAGCGGAAATGGTATACTGTTCTGGACTTAAAAGATGCTTTCTTTTGCTTGCCTCTGCATAAAGATAGTCAGTTGCTGTTTGCTTTCGGGTGGGTAGACCCAGAAACCTGAACGTCTGGTCAACTAACTTGGACTAGACTCCCACTGGGGTTCAAAAACTCCCCCACTCTCTTTGATGAAGCCCTCCACAGAGATCTCAGCAATTTCAGAACTACGCACCCCAAAGTCACCCAGCTTCAATACGTGAATGACCTGCTACTGGCAGCCAACACCAAGGAAAACTGTGAGTCTGGGACCCAAGCACTATTATATGAGCTTGCTCAACTCGGGTATAGAGTTTCGGCCAAAATGGCCCAAATTTGCTGGCATAAAGTAATCTTCCTGGGCTGTTTCCTTAGGGGCAGTAAACGATGGCTCACTGAGCCCAGAAAACAAACCATTGCCTAGATACCACCCCCATCTAACAGGAGACAACTCAGAGAGTTTCTTGGGACTGCTGGCTTTTGCAGGTTATGGATACCTGGGTTTGCGTTTTTAGCTGCTCCTTTATACCCGGTGTTAGAGGGAGATGCCCAATTCCAATGGACCCCTGATCACCAGGAAGTTTTTTATAATATCTATGGACACTGACACTGAACACCTCAACTTCACTGAGCTCAGGCTGCAATTACAGAAAGCCCTACACTACGTTAAAAATGTACACCAACTCACTCACCTTGGTTCAATGAAACTGCAGGCATTCCTGTAGGATTAAAAACAGAGTTTTCCACTAACCGACTCACAGCGAAAGAAAATAACTGAACGGTTAACAAAAGCCTGTCGAGTCCGTCAATTGGTTAATGCTTACCCTTCCAGTTTCCTAGAGGAAAGCACCTATGAGGAACCAGAAAACGACAATTTTGGGAAGTGGACAATAGTGAAATTAAGCCAGCAAGGTATGGACTTAAATACCTCCTAGTCTTTGTAGATACATTTTCAGGATGGACTGAAGCCTTCCACACATACACACACACACACACACAAAAAAACTGCACAAATGATTTTCAAGAAGATTCTGAAAGATATTTTTCCAAGATACGGTCTGCCTAAGGTAATAGGGTCTGATAATGGACTGGTGTTCATGGCCCAGGTAAGTCAGGTGTTAACTGGGACCCTGTGGATTAATTTTAAGTTACATTATGCTTATATACACCAGAGCTCAGGACAGGTAGAAAAAATAAATAGAACCATTAAAGAGACCTTCACAAAATTAAGCTTAGAGCCCGGCATAAAAGATTGGATTATGCTCCTGCCTTATGCACTGTTTCATGCGAGAAATATTCCCTCTCTTTCTTTGTGTAACCTCACCCCCTATGAAATTCTCTATGATTCCCATCATCCATTAAGGGACCTAACCCCAACTCTAAGGCCTAACGATCACTTCCACACCCCCTTGCTTGACAGACTTAAAGTCATTGAAAGAACTCAGCGATAACTGTGGAAACAGCTGGCCACTGCCTACCAACCAGGGGAGGAGGGGACTCTAAATCAATATCAAGTAAGAGACTTCGTCTACATAAGACAACATCAGGTGTCATCCCTGGAACCCCACTGGAAAGGAACATACCAGGTGCTACTTATAAAACCTAAAGCGGTAAAAGTAGACGGAATCACTTTTTGGATCCATGCCTCTTATCTCAAGCCTTCGCTGTGTCCAGACTCTTGTTGGAAACTGGAAAAGCGTGGTAACCATTTCAAATTGCGTATTCGCTATGTGGATAAGACTATAGACTCTCCCCTTGGCCACCAGTAGTTCTAACCCTCATCACCCCGTTCAGCAGCAATGGCTGATCACAAATCCTACTAGACAAGAAGTATAGTCTATCTCGCATACAGGCCCCATAGAGACCTGGTGGCCATCTCTCCACCCAGACATTTGTCAGGTCGGTATAGGTCTTTCCTATTGAGATATCCCTGATGAAGAGGATCCCACTAAATTCCCATTAAATCTCTTCTGTACCATAGATAATGGAAACAAACATTATGGATGCAGGGACACGCGAGACAGATTCAGGTTGGCTAGCCTAGATTACTATGTTTGCCTGGCGGACTATCAAAGCCACAAACAGCCACGGCTGTGTGGGGGAGAAGCCGACTTCTTGTGTAAGTCAAGGGAATGTGAGCATACAGGGGCTGCCTGGTGGAACCCAAACTCCTCATCAAATTCAGTACACAGCATTGGCCATATTACCAATTAGACAACCAAATACTATGGCCCCCAGAGGGTTCTCTAGATCCTCAAATTCTGAGTGACATTTTTAACTTCGGCAAGTTCTCAAAAGGGGGAAATTTCCCTATGTGGAATCATTTTTCCTCTTTTTCTCACATCCTGTACAATGCTTCTCCAATAGTTCCTCACCCTCAGCCTTCTGCTCTAGACTCTCTGCTATCACTCCCATCTTAGCAACCTGATTTCTCCTCTCCAATTACTAAATCAAAAACCCAAACCTCTGCTGGTTCTCAGAACATTGCCCCGTTGCTGAGGTAGCAGGTACCGAGGTACCCCTTCACCCACTCACTCCTCTCTTTTCCTGTCTGGGCCTGCACTAGGTCCCACCAAGTCCTCTAGCAAGCTAACCCAAAGCTCAAACCAGCTGAGAAGAGCCCTCAGACCCCTATCCACGATGTAATGAAAATGGCATTTAAAGTTGCTTTGTCATCACTGAAAAGAGGTTTCTAAGAATTTAAAGTCCCTCAAAGGCTTTTTGGAATATTTACTCCCATCTTCCCCTCTGCTATACCTGTTCTAATGCTCAAGTTTTGTTCTAGGAAAATCCCAAACCCCTTTACCATTTTTCTTTTACATCTCTCTTTTCTCATTCTTAGATCCACGGAGCTGCTCTCAGCCTCGACTACCCCGTCTTCCCCCTCTGTACCAGGTCCACAGAAATGTCTTAAATGACCTTCTCCAGAAGTCTTCACCAAGGCTTACTTTAGGTCTTTCAGCAAAAGATTCCCTCTGAAAGAGTTCAATGTACATAAACTTCCACTTTTCGTGTTGCCCTGTTCTACTTGGCCACTGGCTGGAAAAATCACCACCCCTAAGCTAGACACTGCCTTTCCAGTTTTTCACAAAATATGTGAACAAGGCCTCTGGCCTTGAGCTGGGGCTTCACCGAGATGCCTATATTTCTAAGATAAAAAAGTTAGCAACTGGTCTCCATGGTGACAGCTGGCAGGGAGAAAAAAAGAGACAAAAAAGCTCTCCCCTTCCAAGGTGTCCTTGAAAAGTTAACTTGCCCAGAACAGAGGAAAAAAAAAAAACAGAAACAAAAACTAATTTTTGTGAATTTCTGCAGACTGTGAACTTCTGAGCCCCTTCCCTTACATGTTGGGTACAAATTCTAAAACTACCAAAACTTGGGGTTCAGGGGATTAATTGATTACAACAGAAGCAATGCCCTCTAAATCCGGATGCAACCAAATAAGAATGTTTTCCTCACTTTGGTGCTATCTTAGGTGCATTTTCTTGTCCATTCCTAAAACAGTATAATTCTATACACTTTAACATTATTTATGTTTACATAAAATGGTCAATAGATGTGATTAATTATGTAATGATGCAGATGTTTTTCAGAGTGCTCTATCATGACGTAGGTTCATTTAAAGTTCAAATAGGGGGGCATACAACCCGGTTCCACCGGGAACCTGTATCCCTCACTTTGGCCATCCTATGAGGAATAATAATTGCTGAAGGGGTGGGCATAGGAACAACTGCCCTAGTCCATGAGACACAACAAAGACACAATTAGAAGCAGAAATAGACCAAAGCTTAAAGACATTAAAAACCGACATCACAGCTTTACAGGAATTTTAACCTCTCTCTCTCTGAAGTTGTTTTACAGAGCAGGCGAGTGTTGGACCTCCTCTTCATGAGAGAAAGTTGCCTTTTTGCTTGCATTTAGGGAAGAATGTTGTTTTTATGCCGACAATACTGGAGTTGTAAAAGAATCTATGAGTAAATTAAGAAAACGACTTGAAGAGCGTCAAAGAGAGACAGAGGCCCCAGAAGGGAGGTTTGATTCTTTGTTCACATAGTCAACCTGGTTAACTATGCTTTTATCTGCCATGGCCGGTCCATTTATAATCCTCATATTATTGCTAACGGTAGGACCCTGTTTGCTCAACCGTGTAGTTTCCTTTCTAAACCAAATCGAACATGTTATTAAACCTAACCATACACTGTTCTCTCAATCTAATTTTACAGAAAAGTGGGGACAGAGTTGGTCTTAAAATACAGGAATATAGAGGATCTTCCACCTGCTGAGAAACTCAAAGGTCCATGCAGCAATGATCCCTTGAGAAGATGTAGGCAACTATGAAGGACCTGAGACAGCAAAAGTCTTCCATGGCTAACAACCTGCTCAGGATGAAGGGATGTGTCTGAATCAGCCACTCTCTTCTTAATGTATAGAAGATGGACCAAAGCAGGCATTTGATGAGCTGTT
This sequence comes from Callospermophilus lateralis, assembly GCF_048772815.1. Taxonomy (NCBI): domain Eukaryota; kingdom Metazoa; phylum Chordata; class Mammalia; order Rodentia; family Sciuridae; genus Callospermophilus; species Callospermophilus lateralis. The sequence goes on along the minus strand of NW_027514446.1, from coordinate 2,210,291 downwards.
TCTGCATGCCTATGGTTGACATACCACTGTAACTTGTGAAAGTGTCACAGTAAGTATTGGCAGCCTCCTTCTCATGGGAACCTTGGAAGCAACTGTTAGGACAAAGTTGTTGCCAAGGCAGTGACCTCATTCCGTTCCTAAAGGAAGTGACCTCACCTAACTTCCTTGGTGATGGAACTCTCTGAACTTGGAATCCAGGAAGCCAGACACAAAGAGCCAGTCCCAGTCCAAGTCCCAGTGGTCAAACTTATTTTGATTTACCAAGGACAAACTCAGTCTTTCTTGGAACCTACTGATGTGAGGATGGCCAAATGCAAGGAAAGCTATGAATAGGGGCATTTCCTGAGAAAGCAGGCAGTGGCTCACCGCTGGCCCCTGACAACTTCACAGAGTTGGCCAAGGAGACCAGATTTGAGACAGAACAGGCCATTTCCAGAGAACATAGTATGGCCCACCAGTCAGAGGACACTCCGGATAGTCACAGACCTACATGGGGGAAGGAGGTGCCTTTGTGGTGTGGGTGTGGGTTTGTGGTTTTGTCTCATGTTCTGAGAATAGGTATGAAAGGTGGTTTGTTTTGTTTGGAGTGAACTGTTTCTACTAAGTCGTTTGACAAGGTGAGTGTTTCTATGTCTGTGTATCCCACTATGTCCGTGGTTGTAGACATTAGAAAGGAGAATGCATCAATGAATATGTCCTATCTAGTAGAAAGCTTCCCAGCATTCATCCTGCCCTATTTATGAATGGACTGCAGCTTGCCTTATTGATGTGCAACACCTGCTATCTACCTAAGTTCCTGTTTTCTTCCTGAATTCTCGCCACTCTCCAGAATAGGCTCATGGTTTTGTGTTTAAGATATGTACAACCTTGAAGCTCTGTGACATGACCATGTACTGAATAGCTGAAGGGAATGGCGAGCATCTAAGAAAACTCAGATATCAGTGTGACCAGGAAAGTCTCAGTGAAGAAACCCTGCTTGGGGCCTTTTGTTTACCAATTCTTCTGTTGCCCTGAATGTCAGGAAGGTCTTTTCCTCAGTCCACCACTTTGTGAAGCCTGAAGAAAACAGTTTCCAAATGGAAATAAATGGGCATTACCTGTGGCTCTTTGCTTAATTGCTTTGGAATGGATGTGTCTGAATCAGCCTATTTGCCTTGTGTGAGGGTGTGGCTTAGATTCTCAGCTCCTGATGGATCTAAAGAAAGATCCCAGGTGTACATCCAAAACCAAAATGGCCAAAAAAGCAGTCCTTGTGGATGAAGTCTATCGCCTCTTCTGTAACTTTCCTGACCTCCATCAAGTCAGAATAGGGATCCTTTGGTTCAAATGAGTTCTTCAAAGCCCTGCAGAGGCTAGCCCATAGTTGCTTGGGTTTTCTCAAGACTCCAATTCACATAAGGAATCCAAACCCCACAGTCAGTTGGCCTCAAATTGAAGAAGCGAAGCAGTATTAATGGGAGGCCTATTTGATCTCTCCTGGTTCACAAGAAGGGTGTCCAGGCCACCCTGACTTTAGGCAAATTAGGTGCAAGAGAGCTTATTTTGGACACGGTCTTGGGCTGTGCCCCTCATGGAAAACTTTTGCCAGAGGTCATTATGAGTGTCTATATGGAAAAAGATGAGCGCCACGTTGGAGTGTTTTGTTTTAAATTGTGGTCATTTGGGTGGCGGTTGGAAGAGATGACTTGGTCCACATGTTCTTGAACTCTGGTGTGATTCCCTTAGAATCTTAGTTCTCAAACTGACCTCAGAGAAGTATTGCCATGAATAGTGTTGAGATTTAAGGAAGCCAGGCATGAGTGTCGCCCTTGGAAACTAAGTTCTAGGCCCAGGATGGCTTTCCACAGAGCACTAGGCCTCTCAGCCAGGATACCACATGATTTTATTCTGAAAGATTTGGCACCCAGAGTTGAGAGTCAAAACTCATATGGACCTCACATTGTAGACCTCAATGGGAATAATATCATGTGATCTTTTGGCCACTCTTTGGGAAGCCTTACCTGTGAGTGTTCTCCAGAGCTTTCATTGAAATTAGCTTCCTAAAAATTTAATGGTTCCTGAAAGAATTGAAACTCACAGTGCCTCCAACTTCATCCTTGAAAAATGGCTAGAAAAATACCATAAAATTTTTGAAATTCCCATCACCAGGTGGCACTGGAGAACATTTGGATGTCCTGTTACTGATCATGAATATTCCAGACAGTGCCTTGATTGACTGGGTTTCATGTAAATGGTGTAGAACAGAGATGCCAGTAAGTTGGACTCTGTTGAGTAGTTGGCCTAGAGCAGTGGTGGGCAGGTATGTGATAAAACATCTGTGGTGGGGCCATGTGGATCTTCCATTGGCATCCAAATGGCTTGTGACTGACATGGTGCAGCCAGCAGAACCTTCCATGTAAAGGCAACTTGTTATATGGAGAGATTTCAGGACATTGTTCAGAATCAGGTTGCTATGGTCAAGGGGGCAAGCTATGTGGGATAGAATCCTGGTTCTTGTATCCTCCTGCAGAACCTGACCCACCACACATGACAGAACTCCCTCTTGCACTGTGACCCAATTGAACTTCTTTTATTTCGTGAAGCAAATACCAAACTCCCAGTGCAGCAGGAAGAAACACCATGAAAATAGAGGATGACCATATGGCTTCACAGTGCACATGGGGAGACCTTTAGCTCCCAGTGGCCACAGTTTACCTAAAAAGAGAATTTAGCACTGCTGCCTCATGTTCATTGGGAAATAAGAAAGCATGTCCTCCAGGTCTCATAGATGCAGACCAAGCTTTTATGGTCTCACTAGAAAGGAAGCTAAAGCTCCTGACAACAACATATTTTTCAAGTGCCCAACCTCACAGGCAGTTTCTCAAGAAGTCTCTATGCCAGCAGACCTCCATATTTGTGGAGTGTTTACCCTTTCCCTTACCTTTGGAAACTCCTCTGCCACTTCCAAGGTTGTGGGCTCCTGAGCATATTCCATTCCAGATATTTGTTCACAGGTTTTCTAAATCTTCTCCTCTAATTGTGTCTTACTTGGGGCGAAGGTATTGTCAAGGCATTGTTCTGAATGAGAGTGGGAAGATTTTTGTGTAGCACATATTTACATACACATTGGATTCATTTTTCAATTTTCCATTCGAAATACTGAATCCTTGACACTAACCCATACCCTACTAGATTCTGACTACTAATTCTAATATAATGGAGAAAAATAACCCAAACAGAATAGAAATACTAGCACTTCAGAGGAGGCATGGTGTATAGTTGGTCTTCCTATTTGCATGATATAGGGTTGGAGTTGTAAATCTTGTCAATTTTTTGTTGAAAGAGTTCTGCATGTGTTTTTAAAGTTACCACATATGTGAATTCCTGTCTCCCTTTTTCTGTAGCCAATTCAGCACATGTATTTTTATATGAACATATAGAATCCTACCTGGTATCACACCTGTATTCTTGAGAGGTGGCTAACTTGGCAGATACAAGTGTGAGAAGAAATCACTCCTCCTAAACGCTTTTGGAACTGATAATTCAAATTATGAGTGAGCTTCTTAGTTAAAAAACATTATACATAAATCCATGTTCAGTAAAATTAATATTTTTGGATCTGTGGATGATATATATTTCACGATGAATTTTAATTGGCATATATATTGCTACTTTTTAATGTCTCTGTGTGTATTTTGTATATATATATATATATATATATATATATATATATATAAACACTCTAGATTTGTCAAAATATGAAATATATGTATCTTATTATACACTCCCTAAATTCATTCATGTTCATGTATGTGGTTTTATATTCAACTTTTCATAAGATTATTTTCAGAAATATTCATCCATCTGAAATACATATTTGTTTTATAGTATTGAAAACTCACTTCAGTAAATGGTGCAAAGAAATCCTTATATTTTTACAGTAACTGACCCACTTTAACATCAATGCAAGTAGATTCCTATGGGACATGATGTGTATTTTGGCGTTCATTTTTATACAACACTGGTACATTACTATTTCTTCAGTTTTTGTACATCATAGAATATACATTTCAGCCACAACTTCATAAATTTAAAGAAATTTGTAACACATTCTATCACTTCCTGCTTCAGAACATATGTATTCCTCTTTGTTTTTGACTGGTCATTTCATGAGACTTCTTTCCACACACATTACTGTCGATTTCCATAATCAATTTTGAAGCAAAATTCACACACTCTTCATGATGAACCACAACCGTAATATTACCATTGGATGTATAAATGGTTGGAATGAATGTATGTATATCAATATATGATTCCCTGTGTATTTTCAGATATCAATTTATTCCAATTTCTAAAGTTTGAACCAGTTGTATTATTTATTCGCAGTATGGACTATTCATGCATTATGTCTATATTCATACACACATGGTACACCTCTATGTACCCCCAATACTAATTTACACCTCTTCAAAATATTGCTCCAAGAAATGGTGGTAGAAATACTCATGTCACCTGATCTACATATACATTTTATCACAGTAATATTCTGGCCACAAAATACAAAGTCACACTTACGATTGTACCAAAGCCTAAATGGAATGTGAGTATGGATTATGAAAATCACCCATGTCCAGGTTGCCTAATGCTCTCAAATGTCAATCCTATTGGTGACTACATATTTGTTTCTTCCTAAGATTATATATTCAATCTCAAGCCTGTTGAAAATGTCTATTGGTATCACTCATTTTATACTTTGCCTGATTTCCTTATGTCTCTATTGATATCTGCTTTCCTACATATTTTCCCCAGTTCATCATTGTGACTGACTCTTCACATGTGCTGACATTTACATTTTCTCTCTACCCAAAACCCTATTGCTAAAGAACTTTTTGTCCAAATCCTATACTCACACTTTTTTCTAATCTTACCAACTCTCTTCGTAATCTTACCAACTCTCCCTTTTTGAATGAATGTTCTCCTCAACATTCAATCATCTAAGGTACAAGATCCTATGCCATTGTGTATAGATTTATCTGAGACATCTGCACAGAACATAATTCAAAGCTAACTATCCCAATCAAGGACCCAATGACCTTCTGGGCTTTAAATCTTACTGAGATTTCTGTTTTTATACATATACTTCACCTCTATAATCTTATAAATATCGCAGGTTTCCAATACCATTATTCATCCAGCAGAATGATCCTAACCCAAATCAAACATGTTATTAACCCTAAACATACACGATTCCCTCAATCTACCTTTATAGAAGAGCAGGGACAGAGTTGGTCTTACAATACAGGAATGTAGGAGATCTTCAACCTGCAGAGAACCTCAAAGGTCCATGCAGAAATTATCCCTGGAGAAGATATAGGCAGCTATGAAGGACCTGAGAGAGCAAAAGTCATCTTCCATGACAAACAACCAGGTAAGGATGAAGGGATGTGTCTGAAGCAGTCTCTCTCTTCTTAATGTAGAGAAGATGGACCAAACCAGGCCTGTGTGGAGAGCTGTTCCCGGGTGCCTATGGTTGATATTCCATTTTAACTTGTGAAAGTGTCAAAGGAAGTAGGGGCAGCCTCCATCTCATGGACCCTTCGAAGCAACTGTTAGGACAAAGTGGTTGCCAAGGCAGTGACCTCATTCAGTTCTAGAGGAAGTGACCTACGTCACTTTCTTGTTGATGTAACACTCTGAACTTTGGATCCAGGAAGCCAGGCACCCTGAGGCAGGCCCAGTCCCAGTTGCAGTGGTCTCACATGTTTGGATTAACCAAGGACAGAGTCAGTCTTTCTTGGCAACTACTGAATTGAAGATGGACAAATGCCAGGAAAGCTCTGAAGAGGGGCTTTTTTTTGATAAAGCAGGCAGTGGCTCACCGCTGGCTCCTGACAACTTCACAGTTTTGGCCAAGGAGACCAGATCTGACATACGACAGCCCATTTCAGAGGAACATAGTATGGTCCACCAGTCAGAGGATGCTCCGGATAGTCACAGACCAACTTGGGGAAAGAAGGTGCCTTTTTGGGTGTGTTTGTGTGTTAGTGATTTTGTCTCATCTTCTAAGAATATGTAGGAAAGTCGGTTTGTTTAATTTGGAGTGGCCTGTTTCTAGTAAGTGCTTTGAGAAGGTGAGTGATTCTGTGTATCCCACTGTGTCCGTGGTTGTAGACAATAGAAAAGAGAATGCATCAAAGGATGTGTCCTGTCTAGTAGAAATCTTCGCAGCATTCATCTTGTCCAATTTATGAATGGACTGCAGCTTACCTTATAGATGGGCAACACCTACTACCTTTCTACATTCCTGATTTCTTCCTGAATTCTGGCCACTCTCCCATAGGCTCATGGTTTTGTGTTCAATATATGTATCTCCTCCACAATCTGGGACATGGCCATGTACTGGATAGCTGAAGGGAATGGTGAGTATCACAGAAAACTCAGATATCAGTGTGACCAGGAAAGTCTCAGTGGAGAAACTCTGCTTTGGGAATTTGCTTTTCTATTGTTCTGTTGCCCTGAATGTAAGGAAGGTCTTTGCCTAAGGCCACACCTTTCCAAAGCCTGAAAATATCAGTTTTCAAATGGAAATTAATGGGCATCACCTGGGGATCTTTGCTTAATTGCTTTGCAAAGGGATATGTCTGAATCCACCTCTTAGTGCAGTGTGAGTCCATGGCTCAGATTCTCAGCCCTGATGGATCTAAATAAAGATCCCATGTGTGCATCCAATTCCAAAATGGCCAAAAGAGCAATCATTGTGGATGAAGTCTCTTGCTTTCCTCTGTAAGGTTCCTGATCTCCATCAAGTGAGAAGAGGGATCCTTTGGGTCAACTGAGTCCTTCAAGCCCTGCAGAGGCTAGCCCATAGGTGCTTGGGTTTTCTCATGACTCCAAATCACATAAAGAAACTATACCTGACAGTCACTATGCCTCAAATTGGAGAAGCGGAACAGTATTAATGGCAGGCATCTTTGATCAGACCTGGTTCACAGGAACAGTGTCCAGAAACACTGACTTTAGACAAATGAAGGGCAAGGGAGTTTATTTTGACATTGTCTTGTGCTGTGTGCCTCATGGAAACTTCCAGCCAAGGTTATGATTAGTGTCTATATGGAAGAAGATGAGGGGCATGTGTGAGTGTTTTGGTTTTAATTCTGGTCATTTGTGTGGCGGTTGGAAGAGATGACTGGGTCACCAGGGATTGAACCCTGGTGTGTTTCCCCTTAGAGACTGAGTTCTGAAACTGACCTCAGAGAAGTATTGCCATGAATTGTGTTGGGATTTTAGGAGGCCACGCATGAGAGTCGCCCTTGGAACCTGAGATCTAGGACCAGGGTGGCTTTCCACAAAGAACTGGGAATCTCAGCCTGGATATCACATGATTTTATTCTGAAAGACTTGGCAGCCATAGTTGAGAGTCAAAACACATAGGACCCCATATTGTAGACCTCAATGGTCCTGGCTTCAAGTGACCTTTTGTCCACTCTTTGGAAAGCCTTGCCTGTGAGAGTTCTCCAGAATTTTCTTTGAATTGAGCTTTCTCAACATTTAATGGTTCCTGAATAATTGAAATTCACAGTGCATCCAATGTCATCCTTGAAAAATGGCTAGATAAATACCATGAAATTTTTGAAATTCCCATGACCAGGTGGCACTCCAGAAACATTCGATGTCCTATTGCTTATTATGAGTGTACCAGACAGTTCCTTGATTGACAGGGTTTTCTGAAAATTGTTTAGAACAGAGATGCCAGTAATTTGTAGCCTGCTGAGTAGTGGGCGTAGAGCAGTGGTGGGCAGGTGTGTGATAAAATATCATGGTGGGTCCATGTGGATCTGCCATTGGCTTCCAAATGGCTTGTGACTGACATAGTGCAGACTTCAGACCCTTATATGTAAAGGCATCTTGTTCTATGGCGAGGTTTCAGGGCAATGTTCAGAATCAGGTTGCTATGGACAAGGGAGCAATCTTTGAGAGATAGAAGCCTGGTTTGTGCATTTTCTTGCAGACCATAACCCACCACACGTGACAGAACTCTCTCCAGCACTGTTTCCCAGTTGAACTCCTTGTATTTCGTGAAGCATGTACCAAACTCCAAGTGCAGCAGCAAGAAACACCACGAAAAGTCGAGGATGACCAAATTGTTTCACAGTCCACACGGGGAGAAAATAAACCCCCAGGGGCTACAGTTTATCTACAAAGAGAGAATTCAGCAGTGCTGCCTTGTGTTCATTGGAAAATAAGAAACTTTGTCCTCCAGGTCACATAGTGCAGACCCAGCTTTGAGGGTATCACTGCAAAGGAAGCTTAACTCCTGACAAAAACCTATATATCATTGCCCAACCTCAGTGGCAGTTTCTCTAAAAGTTTTAGGCATGCAGAGCTCCATGTTTGTGGAGTGTGTACCCTGTTCTTACTTTTGGAAACTCCTATACCACCTCCAAGTTTGTGCACTCCTGAGCATTTTCCATTCCAGAAATGTAATCACAGATTTTGCAACTTTTCTTCTCTAATTGTGTCTTACTTGGGGCGAAGATAATTTCAAGGCATTGTTCTGGATGAGAGTCAGAAGATTTGTTTTAGCACATATTTGCATACACATTGGATTAATTTTCCTATTTTTCCATTCGAAATTCTGAATCCCTGACACTAACCCATATTCTAATAGACTCTGACTACTAATTCTAATATGATGGAGAAAAATAACCCAAACAGTACGTAAATACATGCAGTTCAGGGTTGGACTTGCCTTTTGCATGATAAAGGGTAGGTATTATGAATCTAGTCAATTTTTAATTGAAATAGTTCTCCATGTGTTTTGAAAGTTAACAAATATGTGAATTACTGTCTCCCATTTTCTGGAGCCTATTCAGCACATGTATTTTTATATGCACAAATAGAATCCTACACGGTATCACACGTACATTCTTTTGAGTTACATGACTTGGCAGATACAAATTGTGAGAAGTGATCACTCGTCCTAAACGCTGTTAGAACTGAAAATTCAACCTATGGGTGAGCTTCCCAGTGGAAGAACATTATACATAAACCCATGTTCAGTAAAATGAATGTTTTTGCATCTTTATGATATATATTTCATGATGAATTTCGATTGGCATATATATTGCTATTTTTTAATTTCTGTGTTTGTGTGTGTGGTGTGTGTATATACTCTCCAGATTTTTATAAATATGAAAATTATGTGTCTTATATACACTCCCTAAATTCATTCATGTTCATGTATGTGGATTAATAATCAACTTTTCACAAGATTATTCTTAGAAATACTCAAACACCTGAAATACATATTTGTTTCCTAGTACTGAGAACTAACTTCAGTGAAAGGTGCATACAAATTCTAATATGTCTACATTAACTGACCCAGTTGAACATCAATGCATGTTGGTTCCTATGGGACACGATGTGTATTTTGACGTTAATTTTTATTCCACACTGGTACATTACTATTTCTTCAGTTTATGCACATCTTAGCATATATATTTCATTCACTAGTTAGCAAATTTATAGGCATTTGTTTCACTTTCAGTCACTTCCTGCTCCAGAACACATGTATTTCTCTATGTTTCTTGACTGGTCTATTCATGAGACTTTTTTTCCAAATATATTGTTTTCGATTTCCATAATCAATTTTGAAGAAAAACTCACACACCCTTCATGATTAACCATAACCATAAGATAATCATTAGATATATAACTGGTTGGAATTAATGATTGTATATCAATATAACATTTCTTATATATTTTCAGATATCCATTCAATCCATTATTTAAAGTGGATCCAGTTATATTATTTATTCACAGTATTGTCTATTCATGCATTATGTCTATATTAATAGAAACAGGGTACACCTATTTGTACCCCCATACGAATTTATAAATCTTCAAAATATTGCTCTCAGAAATGGTGGAAGAAATACTCATGTCACCTGATCTACATACACATTTTATCACAGAAATATTCCAGACACAAAAAGCAAAGGTCACACTTACAATTGTACCAAAGCCTAAATGGAAAGATAGCATCCATTACTAAAATCATCCATGTCCAGGTTGCCTAATGCTCTCAAATATCAATCCTATTGGTGACTACATATTTGTTTCTTCCTAAGATTATATATTCAACTTCAAACCTGTTGAAAATGTCTAACCCTATCACACACTTTATATTTTGCTTGATTTCCTAATGTCTCTATTGATATCTGCTTTCCTACATGTTTTCCCCAGTTCATCATTGTGACTGACTCTTCACATGTGCTGACATTTACATACACTCTCTACCCGAAACCCTATTGCTGAAGAACTTTTGGTCCAAATCCTATGCTCACTCTTCTTTCTAAATCTACCAACTACCTTCCTAATCCTACCGACTATCGGTTTTTGACTGGATGCTCTCTTCAACATTCAATCATCCAAGGTACAAGGTCCGATGCCAGTGTATATTGATTTATCTGAGACATCTGTGCAGCACATAACTCAAAGTTAAGTATCCCACTCAAGTCCCCAATGCCCTTCTGGGCTTCAAATCTTACCTAGATTTCTGCTTTCATACTTATATTTCACATGTATACTCTTGTAAATATCGCAGGTTGCCAATACCATTATTCATCCCGCAGAATGATTCGTAACCCAAATCGAACTTGTTACTAACCCTAACCATACACTGTTCCCTCAATATAACTAACTTAAGAGCAGAGACAGAGTGCGTCTTACAATATAGAAATGTAGAAGATCTTCCACCTGCTTAGAACCTCAAAGATCCATGAAGAAATGATCCTTGGAGAAGATGTAGGCAGCTATGTAGGACCTGAGAGAGCAATAGTCATCTTCCATGCAAACAACCTGGTCAGGATGAATTGATGTGTCTGAATCAGCCTCTCTCTTCTTAATGTAGAGAAGATGGACCAAACCAGGCCTCTGTGGAGAGCTGTTCCAGGGTGCCTATGGTTGATATACCATTATAACTTCTGAATGTGTCACAGGATGTTGGGGCAGCCTCTATCTCATGGGAAACTTGGAAGCAACTGTTAGGACAAAGTGGTTACCAAGGCAGTGACCATATTCAGTTCCTGAAAGAAGTGACCTCACTTCATTTCCTTGGTGATGGAATTCTCTGAACTTGGGATCCAGGAAGCCAGGCACCCAGAGCCAGTCCCACTCCAGACCCAGTGGGCTAACTTGTTTGCTTTTCCCAAAGACATATTCAGTCTTTCTTGGTACCTGCTGATGTGAGGATGGCCAAATGCCAGCAGAGCTCTGAAGAGGGGCCTTTCCTGAGAAAGCAGGCAGTGGCTCACTGCTGGCTCCTTACAACTTCACGGAGTTGGACATTGAGAGCAGATGTGAAACAGGACAAGCCATTTTGGGGGAACATAATATGGCCCACCAGTCAGAAGACACTCCGGATAGTCACAGACCTATTTGGGGGAAGGAAGTGCCTTTGCCGTTGTAGGTGTGAGTTTGTGGTTTTTTCTCATGTTCTGAGAATAGGTAGGAAAGGTGGTTTGTTTGGTTTGGAGTGGACTGTTTCTAGTAAGTCGTTTTACATTGTGAGTGTTTCTATGTCTGTGTATCCCACTGTATCCATGGTTGTAGACATTAGAAAAGAGAATGCACCAATGGATGTGTTGTCTCTAGTTGAAAGCTTCCGCAATTCATACTGCGCAATTGATGAATGCACTGCAGCTTGCCTTATGGATGGGCAACATCTACTATCTTCTAAAGTTCCTGTTTTCTACGTGAATTCTGGCCACTCTCCAGAATAGACTCATGGTTTTGTTTCCCAGATATGTAACACCACAAGGCTCTGTGACATGGCCATGTTCTGGATAGCTGAAGGGAATGAGATCATCTCTGAAAACTCAGATATCAGTGTGTGCAGTAAAGTCTCAGTGGAGAAACCCTTCTTTTGGCCATTTGCTTAATTCTATTTCTATTACCCTAAATGTCAGAAAGGTCTTTGCCTCAGGCCACCCCTTTGTGTAGCCTGAAAAACACTGTTTTCATATGGAAATGAATGGACCCCACCTGTGGCTCTTTGCTTAATTTCTTTGGAATGGAATGTGTCTGAATCAGCCTCTTGTCCTTGTATGAGGTTGTGGCTTAGATTCTCAGCACCTGATGGATCTAAAGAAAGATCCCATGTTCTTCCAAAACTAAAATGTCCAAAAGAGCAGTCATTGTGGATGAATATTTTTGCCTTCTTGTTTTAGGTTCCTGAACTCCATCAAGTGAGAATAGGGATCCTTTGGGTCAAATGAGTTCTTGAAATCCCTGCAGAGGCTAGCCCATATGTGCTTGGATTTTCTCATGACTCCAAATCACATAAAGAATCTATACCCTACAGCCAGTAGGCCAAAATTGGAGAAGTGGAACACTTTAACAGCAGGAATATTTGATCACTCCTGGTTCACAGGAAGAGTGTCCAGGCAACCATGATTTTAGGCAAATAAGGGGCAAGTGAGCTTATTTTGGACACTACCTTGGGCTCAAAGAAACCTCCAGCTAGAGGTTATGATGAGTGTCTACATGGAAGAAGATGATGGCCCTGTGGGAGTGTTTTGATTTTAATTGTGGTAATTTTTGTGGCGGTTGGAAGGGATGACTGGGTCCACCTGGGCTTGAACTCTGGTGTGATTCCCCTTAGAGACTGCATTCTGGAATTGACCTCAGAGAAGTATTGCCATGAATTGTGTTGGGATTTTAGGAGGACACACATAAGACTCACTCTTGGAAACTGAGATCTATGCCCAGGGTGGCTTTCCACAGAGGCCTGGGAATCTCAGCCAGGATATCACATGATTTTATTCTGAAAGACTTGGCAGCCATAGATGAGAGTCAAACATACATGGACCTCACATTGTAGACGTCAATTGGCCTGGCTTTATGTGACCATTTGGTAACTCTTTGAGAAGCCTTGACTTTGAGAGTTCTCCAGAGCTTTCATTGAAATGAACTTTCTCAACACTTAATGGTTCCTGAATGAATTGAGACCCACAGTGCCTCTAACTTCATTTTTGAAAAATTGCTAAATAAATACCATGAAATTTTTTAAATTCCCATGACCAGGTGGAACTGCAGAAAATTTGATGTCCTGTTGCTTATCATGTGTATACCAGACAGTGCCTTGTTTGACTGGATTTCATGAAAATGATGTAGAACACGAGATGCCAGTAATTTGGAGCCTGCTGAGTAGTGGGCCTAGAGCAGTGGTGGGAAGGTGTGTGAAAAAACATCATGGAGGGGCTATGTGGATCTGCCATTGGCTTCCAAATGGCTTGTGACTGATATAGTGCAGACATGAGACCCTTATATGTAAAGGCATCCTGTTATATGGAGAGTTTTAAGGGCAATGTTCAGAATAAGTTTACTATGGTTACTGGGGCAAGCTCTGTGGGATAGAAGCCTGGTTGGTGCATTCTCCTGCAGACCCTGACCCACCACAAGTGACAGAACTCCCTCCAGCACTGTATCCCAAATGAACTTCTTATATTTTGTGAAGCAAATACCAAATTCCCAGTGCAGCAGCAAAAAACACCATGAAAAGTGGAGGATGACCAAATGTCTTCACAGTCCCCACTGGGAGACACTTAGAATCCAGTGGCCACAGTTTACCTACAAAGAGAGAATTGAGCACTGCTGCCTCATGTTCATTGGAATATAAGAAACCATCTCTTCCCGGTCACATAGATGCAGACCCAGCTTTGATGGTCTCACTACGAAGGAAGCTAAAGCTCATGACAGCAACATATATTTCAGGATCCCAACCTCAGAGGCCATTTCCCAAGAATTCTTAGGCCAGCAGAGCTCCTTGTTTGTGGAGTGTTTACCCTGTCCTTTACTTTTGGAAACTCCTCTACCACCTCCAAAGTTGTGAACTCCCGAGCATATTCCATTCCATATATGTATTCCTAGATTTTTACACTTTTCAACTCTAATTGTGTCTTACTTGGGGCGAAGGTAATGTCAAGGCATTGTTCTGGATGTGAGTGGGAAGATTTTTGTGTAGCACATATTTACATACACATTGGATTCATTTTCCAATTTTCCATTTGAAATACTTAATCCCTGACACTAACCTGTACCCTACTAGTCTCTGACTAATAATCCTAAAATGATGGTGAAAAATAACCCAAAAAGAATAGAAATACACGCAGTTCAGAGGAGGCATGGTGTATAGTTGGAATTGCTTTTTGCATTATATAATGTAGGAGTTTTAAATCTAGTCAATTTTCTGTTGAAATAGTTCTAGAAGTGTTTTTAAAATTAACAAATATGTGAATCCCTGTCTCCCTTTCTCTGTAGCCTATTCAGCACATGTATTTTTATATGCACATATAGAATCCTACCTGATATCACTTGTACACACATGTGAGGTGGCTGAATTGGCAGATGCAAATTGTGAGAAGAGATCACTCCTCCTAAACGCTGTTGGAACTGAAAATTCAACCTACGGGTGAGCTTCCTAGTTGAATAACATTATACATAAATCCATTTCAGTAAAATGAATATTTTTCGATCTTTGGATTATATATATTTGATGAAGATTTTCGATTGGCATATATATTGCTAACTTTTTTTTCTTTTATTGGTTGCTCAAAACATTACAAAGCTCTTGACATATCATATTTCATACATTAGATTCAAGTGGGTTATGAACTCCCATTTTTACTCCAAATATAGAATGCAGAATCACATCAGTTACACATCCATATTTTAACATAATGTCTTATTAGTTACTGTTGTATTCTGCTACCTTTCCTATGCCCTACTATCCCCCCTCCGCTCTCTTCCCATCTTCTCTCTCTACCCTACCTACTGTAATTCATTTCACTTATTGTTTATTTTTCCATTACACTCACAACCTCTTATATGTATTTTTTTTGTAACAATAAGGGTCTCCCTCCATTACCATGCAATTTCTCTTTTCTCTACCTTTCCCTCCCACCTCATGTCTCTGCTTAATGTTAATCTTTTCTTCATGCTCTTCCTCTCTGCTCTGTTCTTAGTTGCTCTCATTATATCAAAGAAGTCATTTGGTATTTGTTTTTTTGGGATTGGCTAGCTTCACTAAGCATAATCTACTCTAGTGCCATGCATTTCCCTGCAAATTCCATTATTTTGTCATTTTTTAGTGCTGTGTAATCCTCCATAGTATATAAAAAAAACATTTTTTTTTATCCATTCATCTATTGAAGGGAATCTGGGTTGGTTCCACAGTGTAGCAATTGTGAATTGTGCTGCTATGAACATCGATTGGCAGTATCCCTGTAGTACGCTCTTTTAAGGTCTTCAGGGAATAGTGCGAGAAGGGCAATAGCTGGGTCAAATGGTGCTTCCATTCCCGGCCTTCCCAGGAATCTCCATACTGCTTTCCAAATTGGCTGCACCAGTTTCAGTCCCATCAGCAATGTACAAGAGTACCCTTTTCCCCACATCGTCGCCAGCACTTGTTGTTGTTTGACTTCATAATGGCTGCCAATCTCACTGGATTGAGATGGTATTTTAGGGTGGTTTTGATTTGCATTTCTCTGACTGCAAGAAATGGAGAGCATTTTTTCATGTACTTGTTGATTGATTCTATGTCCTCCTCTGAGAAGTGTCTGTTCAGGTCCTTGGCCCATTAGGTTATTTGTTATCTTATTGTCTAATTATTTGAGTTCTTTGTATACTTTGTATACTCTGGATATTAGGGCTCCATCTGAAGGGTGAGGAGTAAAAATTTGTTCCCATGATCTAGGCTCCATATTTACCTCTCTTATTGTTTCTCTTTCTGAGAAAAAAATTTTCAGTTTAAGTAACTCCCATTTGTTGATTCTTGTTATTAACTCTTGTGCTATGGGTGTCCTATTAAGGAATTTGGAGCCTGACCATACAATATGTAGATCGGAAGCAACTTTTTCTTCTATCAGATGCAGAGTCTCTGATTTGAATCTAGCTCCTTGATCCACTTTGAGTTAACTTTTGTGCATGGCGAGAGAAAGGGATTCAGTTTCATTTTGTTGCATATGGATTTTCAGTTTTCCCAACACGATTGGTTGAAGATGCTATCCTTCCTCCATTGCATGCTTTTAGCTCCTTTATCAAATATAAGATAGTTGTAGCTTTTTGGATTAGTCTCTGTGTCCTCCATTCTGTACCATTCGTCCACCCGCCTGTTTTGGTACCAGTACCATGCTGTTTTTGTTATTATTGCTCTGTAATATAGTTTGAAATCTGGTATCGCTATACCGCCTGATTCACACTTCCTGCTTAGAATTGCTTTTGCTATTCTGGGTCGTTTATTTTTCCATATGAATTTCATGATTGGTTTATCTATTTCTACAAAAAATTCATTTGGGATTTAGATTGGCATTTCATTAAACCTATAGACAACTTTTTAGTAATATCGCCATTTTGATGATGTTAGTTCTGCCTATCCATGAACAGGGTATATTTTTCCATCTTCTAAGATCTTATTCTACTTCTCTTTTTAGGGTTCTGTAGTTTGCATTGTATAAATCTTTCACCTCTTTTGTTAGGTTGATTCCCAAGTATTTAATTTTTTATGAGGATATTGTGAATGCAGTGTTTTTCCTCATTTTCATTTCAGAAGTTTTGTCGCTGATATACAGAAATGCCTTTGATTTATGCATGTTGATTTCATTTCCTGCCACATTGCTGAATTCATTTATTAGTTCTAGTAGTTTTTTTCTGTAGACCCTTTTGGGTCTTCTATGTATAGAATCATGTCATCTTCAAATAGTGATAATTTAAGTTCTTTTTTTCCTATTTTTATGTCTTTAATGTCTTTCAACTTTCTAATTGCTCTGGCCAGTTTTTCGAGAACTATATTGAATAGAAGTGGTGATAGAGGACATCCCTGTCTTGTTCCAGATTTTAGAAAGAATGCCTTCAATTTTTCTCCATTCAGAATGATGCTAGCCTGAGGCTTAACATAGATAGCTTTTAAAATGTCGAGGTATGTTCCTTTTATCCCTAGTTTTTCTAATGTTTTGAACATAAAGGAATGCTCTACTTTTTCTAATGGTTTTTCTGCATCTATCAAGATCATCTTATGGTTCTTATTTTTAAGTCTATTGATGTTGTGAATAACATTTATTGATTTCCATATATTGAACCCTCCTTGCATCCCAGGGATGAATCCTAGTTGATCATGGTGCACAATTTTTTTGATGTGCCTTTGTATCCAAATCACCAGAATTTTAATGAAAATTTTTGCATCTAGGTTCATCAGAGATATTGGTCTGTTGTTTTCTTTCCTTGAGGTGTCTTAGTCTGGTTTCAGAATCAGGGTGATGTTGGCCTCATAGAATGAATTTGGCAGAGCTCCCTGTTTTTCTATTTTCTGAATAACTTGAAAAGTATTGGTATTAATTCTTCTTTAAAGGTTTTGTAAAACTCCGCTGTATACCCATCCGATCCTGGGCTTTTCTTGGTTGGTAGTAGTTTGATTGCCTCTTCTATTTCATCGATTGATATTGGTCTGTTCAAATTGTGTGTATCCTCCTGACTCAGTCTAGGCAAATCATATGACTTAACAAATGTATCAATGTCTTCACTATTTTCTATTTTATTGGAATATAGGTTTTCAAAATAATTTCTAATTGTCTTCTGTATTTATGTAGCATCTGTTGTGATATTGCCTTTTTCATCCCCTATGTTAGTAATTTGAGTTCTCTCTCTTCTTCTCCTCGTTAGCATGGCTAAGTGTCTGTCCATCTTATTTATTTTTTCGAAGAACCAACTATTAGTTTTGTTAATTTTTTAATAGTTTCTTTTGTTTCAATTTCGTGATTTACTCTCTGATTTTAATAATTTCTTGCCTTCTGCTACATTTGCTGTTGTTTTGCTCTTCCTTTTCTAGGGCTTTGAGATTAAGTGAGAGCACATTTATTTGTTGTTTTTGTTTTTTTCTTTTTTTGAGGAATGACCTCTAGGCGATGAATTTGCCTCTTGAATCTTGTTTCATTGTGTCCCATTGAATCTGATATGTTGTGTCTGTATTTTCATTTATCTCTAAGAATTTTTTGATTTCCTCCTTTATGTCTTCTGTAACCCATTGATCATTCAGTAACATATTGTTCATTTTCCATGTGATGTAGGATTTTTCCTTCCTTCTTTTACCGTTGGTTTCCAGTTTCATTCCATTGTGATCAGAAAAAAAATCATGGTATTATCTCCACCCCTTTATATTTACTGAGTGTTGCCCTATGGCATAATATATGGTCTATTTTTGAGAAGGATCCATGTGCTGGTGAGAAAAAAGTATATCCACTTGATGATGGTTGATATATTCTATATATGTCAGTTAAGTCTAGGGTATTGATTGTGATATTGAATTCTATATTTTCTTTATTCAACTTTTGTTTGGAGGATCTGTCCAATGGTGAGAGAGGTGAGTTGAAGTCTCCCATTATTATTGTGTTGTGGTCTATTTGATTCTTGAACTTGAGGAGAATTTGTTTTATAAATGTTGCAGCACCATTATTTGCTGCGTAAATATTGATAATTGTTATGTCTTGTTGGTGAATGGTTCCTTTCAACAGTATATAATGTCCTTCCTTATCCCTTTTGATTAAATTAGTCTTGAAGTCGATTTTATTCCATATGAGGATGGCCACCCCTGCTTGCTTACAAGGACCGTGTGCATGGTATAAATTTTCCCAACCTTTCACCTTCAGCCTGTGTATGTCTTTTCCATTCAGATGTGTCTCCTGGAAGCAACATATTGTTGGATTTGTTTTTTTTAATCCACGTTACAAGCCTATGTCACTTTATTGGAGAGTTTAAGCCATTAAAGTGTAGAGTTAGTATTGATATATGGTTTGTATTGCCACCCGTCTTTGATTATTTATCTTTTTTTTTAATTTAGTTTGTTTATCCATGATTAACTTTTCCCCCGCCCTCTGTCATTAATGAGTCACTTTCCACTGATGGTTTTCTTTGTTGATATTCATTTTTTCCTCGTGTAGTGTTTTCCTTAAGATGCTTTGCAATGCTGGTTTTCTGGCTGCAAGTTCTTTTAGCTTTTGTTTATCACGAAATGTTTTTATTTCGTTGTCTTACCTGAAGCTTAATTTTGCTGAATACAGATTTCTTGGTTGGCATCCATTGTTTTTAAGTGTTTGAAATACGTTGTTCCAGGATCTTCTCACTTTCAGCGTCTGTGATGAAAAATCTGTTGTTAACATTTTTGGTTTACACCTGATTGTAATCTGCCTCCTTTCTCTTGTAGCTTTTAATATTTTCTCTTTGTTCTGTATATTGGATATCTTCATAACAATGTGTCTTGGCATTGGTCTACTGTGATTTTGTGTGCTCGGTGTCCTGTAAGCATCTACAATTTTTTTTATCCGTTTCCATTTTTATTTCTGGAAAGTTTTCTGTAATTATTTCATACAGCAGGTTACTCATTCCCTTGGTTTGAATCTCTGTACCTTCCTCTATCCAGATGACTCATTAGTTTTTTTTTTTTTTCTTATTTTATCCCATATCTCTTGGATGTTTTTCTCATGACTTTTTACCAGCATTTCTTTGTTGGCTAGACTTTTTTCAAGATGATATATTTTGTCTTCATTATCTGACATTCTGTCTTCTACTTGCTCCACTCTGTTAGTGATACTCTCATTTGAGTTTTTAATTTGGTTTATCATTTCCTTCATTTCTAGAATTATTGTTTGATTTTTTTTATAATCTCTATCTCCTAATTAAGATGCTTAATTTCTTTTTATATCTGTTTATGTAATTCATTTTCAATGTGTTCTTTCACTGTTTGGTTTTGATGTCTCGTATCCTCTTTAAGGTTCCATTCCATCTGTCTAAGGTATTTCTTGAGTTCTTTATATGACCATTTTTCTGATGACTCTAGGTCCTTCTGAATATTTAGGCTGTCCATCATTGTTTGTACTCCTTTTCTTCCTTGCTTTTTTATGCTGCTCATGTTACTTCTTGTTTTGTTTGACTGCTGAGTTACTGCTTACTCTTATAAATTTATTTGATGCTTGGGAGGAAAGATATTAGAAGGGAAGGGAAGAAGTCACTAAAGAGAATGAGAGTAGACAGGTAGAATTCAAGGAAGGGAGAATAGGAAAATTGAAAAGAAATGAAAAGACAAAAGAAAAAAATAGAAAATAAAGAAAGAAAAAAATTTAAATAATAATTATAATTAAAAAATGAAAATTAAAATTTAAAATAATATTAATAATAATAATGATAAAATAAAAAATAAAAAAATAAAAACATTAAAAAAGTTAAAGAACAACAACAACAAAAATGAAAATGAAAGAAATATAAAAAATATAAATTAAAAAATAATAATAATACATGCAGTCATAGAGTTCAATTAACTTCTCTTTCAGTATGTGGAGCTGTGTGCACTGGGCCAAGCATCTCCTCTGAATAAGTGGGAACCAATCACTGTGCAGCAGCTCTTCCTCCCAGACTTGGCGGATCTGCAATCCTGAGTGCCTAGGGCCTTCTCTTGTGCTTCCTCAAGCCATGCCCTGATCACCTGTGACGCTCACCACAATAGTGGTTACAAGCCAGAACTCTACTCCTGGCAGCCCTGTTTTCATGAACGCCTGTGCACACTCTCCCTGTTTGCCTCCCTCAGACCCTAAGTTTGTAGAGCTTGGGGCTGAGGACCCCCAGCAAATTTTCTTGCCCTCTGGGAGCCACGCCACCGGTACGTGGTGTAAGAGACCTCAATTGTCAGCACTTGTGGGATCAGGAGCCCGGAATTCCACGCCGCTAGTCCCGAGCCAATCCTGATTCCCTAGGTCTGGCTATTGCGCTCACGGGAGAGCTGGGAGAGGCCCTTACGGCAGAGCTGGGAGGGGCCCTTAAGGTTTCCCCGCTGTGTTGAGAGAGATGGCTAGGGGATTACACACCTGTCACGCTGGTTTCAATGAAGTTATCTCCTCTGCCCGTGACATCATTTCTATGCTATGGTGGTATCCCATGCAAATGGTGACCGTTTGTTCCCTTTGCAAGGTAACCAACGCAACGGATGTGTCCTGACTGTCTCTCCCAAGCGCCGTTTCAATCCTGTGGCCACTGCCTTTGAAGGCTTGTTTGGCTTTTACCTCTGAAAGTTCAGAAGGGCCGAACAGTTATTTCAGAGGGATCTTAGTGCTGAGTCACGAGAACCAGGCAAACCGGAGGTTGAATGCAGCCGATCCAGGCTCGGTGTGTGTTCTGAGGGGCCCAGAATGTTCGCACCAGATCCACATTAGGTCAACATTGCCTAGTGATTCTGAGCAAACAGCATTTAGACAGTTTACGACTCCGGATGCCCGCGCAGCTGAAGAGGTCAGAGACTTGATTTTTCCATGCCTGCCTTCATGATGGATTTCCTGTATTGCTACTTTTTTATATCTGTGCATGTGAGTGTGTATGTATGAGAGTGTGTATATATATATATATATATATATATACACTCTCCAGATTTTTTAAAATATGAAATATATGTGTCTTATTATACACTCCCTAAATTCATTCATATTCATATATGTGTATTTATAATCAACTTTCCACAAGATTATTCTCAGAAATAATCATCCACCTGAAATACATATTTGTTTTCTAGTACTGAAAACTAAATTCAGTGAAAGGTGCAAACAAAACCTAATATTTCTACAGTTACTGAGCTAGTTTAACATCAATGCAAGTATATTCTTAGGGGACATGATGTGTATTTTGATTTTCATTTTTATTCAACACTTATACGTTACGATGTCTTCAGTTTATGCACATCATAGGATATATATTTCATTCAAAAGTTAGAAATTTTATAGGCATTTGTTTCACGATCAATCACTTTCTGATTCAGAACACATGATTCTTCTATGTTTCTTGACTGGTCTTTTCATGAGACTTCTTTCCAAACACATTATTTTCGTTTAACATCATCACTTATAAAGCAAAACTCAAACAACCTTCATGATAAACCATAATCCTAATATTACCATTAGATATATAACTGGTTGAAATGAATGATTATATATCAATATAAGATTTCTTATATATTTTCAGATTTCAATTCAATCCATTATTTAAAGTGGAACCAGATACATTATTTATTCATATTATCGTCTATTCATGCATTATCTCTATATTCATAGACACAGGGTACACCTCTTTGTACCCCTAATACTAATGTATATGTCTTCAAAATATTGCTCCCAGACATGGTGAAAGAAATACTCATGTTACCTGATCTACATATACATTTTACCACCGAAATATTCTGAACAAAAAAAAAATGTAAAGGTCACACTTATGATTGTACCAAAGCCTAAAAGGAAAGTGAACATGGATAAGTAATAACATCCGTGTCCAGGTTGCCTAATGCTTTCAAATGTCAATCCCATTGGTGACAACATATTTGTTTTTTCCTATGATTATATATTCAAACTCAACCCCGTTGAAAATGTCTAATCCTATCACTCATTTATACTTTGCCTGATTTCGTTATGTCTCTATTGATACCTGCTTTTCTACATAATTTCCCCAGTTCATCATTGTGAAAGACTCTTCACATGTACTGACATTTACATTCACTCTCTAAACGAAACCCTATTGCTAAAGAAGCTTTTTATTCCAAATCATATTCTCACTCTTCTTCCTAAACCTACCGACTATCTTTCTAATCCTATCGACTATCCCTTTTTAACTGGATGTTCTCTTCTACATTCAATCATCCAAGGTACAAGGTCCTATGCCAGTGTATATCGATTTAACTGAGACAATTGTACAGAACGTAATTCAACACTATGTATCCCAATCAAGGGCCCAATGCCCTTCTGGGCTTCAAATCTTTCTTAGATTTCCGTTTTCATACATATATTTCACTTATATATTCTTATAAATATCGCAGGTACCCAATCCCTTTATTCATCCTGCAGAATGATTCCTAACCCAAATCAAACATATAATGAACCCTAACCATACACTAACTTTACCGAAGAGCAGGGACAGAGTTGGTTTTAAAATACAGGAATGTAGGGTATCTTCACCTGCTGAGAACCTCAAATGTTCATGCAGAAATGATCCCTGGTGAAGATGAAGGCATCTATGAAATACCTCAGAAAGCAAAAGTCATCTTCCATGGCAGTCATCCTGGTCGGGTTGAAGGGTTGTGTCTGAATCACTCTCTCTTCTTAATGTATACAAGATGGACCAAACCAGTTCTGTGTGGAGAGCTGTTCCGGGGTGCTTATGATTGATATAACATTCTAACTTGTGAAAGTGTTACAGGAAAACAGGGGCAGCCTCCACCTAATGGGACTTTTGGAAGCAACTGTTAGGGCAAAGTGGTTGCCAAGGCAGTGATGTAATTCAGATCCTGAAGGAAGTGACCTCACCTCACTTCCTTGGTGATGAAACTCTCTGAACTTGGGATCCAGGAAGCCAGGAACCCAGACACAGTCCCTGTCCCAGTCCCAGTGGTCTCATATGATTGGATTTACCAAGGACAGAGTCAGTCTTTCTTTGAACCTACAGATGTGAGGATGGCCAAATGCCAGGAAACCTTTGAAGAGGGGCTTTTCCTCAGAAAGCAGGTAGTGTCTCACCACTGGCTCTTGACAACTTCACAGAGTTGGCCAAGCAGACCAGAACTGAGACAGGAGAGGTCATTTTGGGGAAACATAGTATGGCCCACCAGTCAGAGGACACTCTGGAGAGTCACAGACCTACTTGGGGGAAGGAGGTGCCTTTGTGGGTGTGGGTGTGATTTTGTGGTTTTGTCTCAAGTTCTCAGAATAGGTGGGAAAGGCAGTTTGTTTGGTTTAGAGTGGACTACTTTTAGTAAGTCCTTTGACAAGGCGAGTGTCTGTGTATCCCACTGTGTTCATGATTGTAGACATTAGAAGAGAGAAGGCATCAATGGATGTTTCCTGTCTACTAGAAAGCTTGCCAGCATTCATTGTGCCCAATATATGAGTGGAATCAGGCTTGCCTTATGGATGGGCAACACCTACTAGCTTCATAATTTCCTGTTTTCTCCTTCAATTCTGGCAACACTCCAGAATAGTATCATGGTTTTGTGTCCAAGATATGTACCACCTCCAATATCTGTGACATGGCCATGTACTAGATAGTTGAAGGGAATGGCTAGCATCTCAGAAATCTCAGATATCAGTTGACCAGGAAAGGCTCAGTGGAGAAACCCTGCTTTGGTCCTTTTGCTTACCTATTGTTCTGTTGCCCTGAATGTCAGGAAGAACTTTGCCTCAAGCCACCACTTTGTGAAGCCTGAAGAAAACAGTTTTCAAATGCAAATGAATGGGCATCACGTGTGGATCCATGCTTAATTGCTTTGAAAAGGGATATGTCTGAATCAGTCTCTTGGCCCTGTGTGAGGCTGAGGCTTAGATTCTCAGCACCTGATGGATCTAAAGATACATCCCATGCATGCATCGAAAACCAAAATGGCAAAAAGATCAGATATTGTTGATTAACTCTCTTGCCTTCCTCTGGTAGGTTCCTGACATCCATCAAGTGAGAACAGGGATCCTTTGGGTCAAATGAGTTCTTCAAAACCCAGCAGAGGCTAGCCCATAGGTGCTTGTTTTTCTCATGACTCCAATTCACTTAAAGAATCTAAACCTCAAAGTCAGTAGGCCTCAAGTTGGAGAAGCTAAGCAGTATTAAAGGAAGGCCTATTTGATTACTCCTGGTTTACAGGAAGGGTGTCCATGCCACCCTGACTTTAGGCAAATGAGGTGCAGGAAGCTTATTTTTGACACTGACGTGGGCTGCTCCCCTCGTCGAAACCTCCAGCCACAGGTTATGATGAGTGTATATATGGAAGAAGATTTGGGCGATGTGGGAGTGTTTGGGTTTTAATTGTGGACATTTGAATGGTGGTTTGAAGAGATGACTGGGTCCACGTGGGCTTGCACCCTGGTGTGATTCCCCTTAGAGACTGAGTTGTGGTACTGATCTCAGAGAAGTATTGCCATGAATTGTGTTGGGATTTTAGATGGCCATGCATGAGAGTTGCCCATGGAAAGACATCTAGGCCCAAGTTGACTTTCCACAGATCACAGGGAATCTCAGCCAGGATATCACATTATTTTATTCTTAAAGACTTGGCAGCCATTTTTGAGAGTCAAAACACACATGGACCTCACATTGTAGACCTCAATGGGCCTGGCTTAATCTGACATTTTGGCCACTCTTTGGGAAGCCTTGCCTGTGAGAATTCTCCAGAGTTTTCATTGAAATGAACTTACTCACCATTTAATGGTTCCTGAATAAATTGAAACCCACAGTGCCTCCAACTTCTTCCTTGAAAATTGACTAGATAAATACCATAAAAATTTTTGAAATTCCCATGACTGGGTGGCACTGGAGAACATTTGGATGTCCTGTTGCTGATCATGAGTATGTAAGACAGTGCCTTGATTGACTTGGTTTTATGAAAATGGTGTAGAACAGAGATGCCAGTAAGTTGGATCCTGTTGAGTAGTTGTCCTAGAGCAGTGGTTGGCAGGTGTGTGATAAAACATCTGTGTTGGGCCATGTGGATCTGCCATTGGCTTGCAAATGGATTGTGACTGACATTTTGAAGCCAGTAGACTCTTATATGTAAAGGCATATTGTTATATGGAGAGGTTTCAGGGCAATGTTCAGAATCAGGTTTCTATGGTCAATGGGGCAAGCAATGTGGGATAGAAGCCTGGTTGGTGCATTCTCCTGCAGAACCCGACCCACCACAATTGACAGAACTCACTTCAGCACTGTGTCCCTGTTGAACTCCTTGTATTTCATGAAGCAAATTCCAAACTCCCAGTGCAGCAGCAAGAAACACCACGAATAGTGGAGGATGACCAAATGGATTTACAGTCCACACGGGGAGACACTTAGACCCCAGTGGCCACAAGTTACATACAAATAGAAAATTCAGCACTGATGCCTCATGTTCATTGGAAAATAAGAAACAATGTCATTCATGTCACATAGATGAAGACCCAGCTTTGATGGTCTCGCTCCAAATGAAGCTAATGCTCCTGACAACAGCATATATTTCATTGCCCAACCTTAGAGGCAGTTTCTCCAGATGTCAGGCTGGCAGAACTTCATGTTTGTGGAGTGTTTACCCTGTCCCTTACTTTTGGAAACTCCTCTACCACCTCCAAATTTGTGAACTCCTGAGCATTTTCCATTCCACATATGTATTCACAGATTTTCTAACTCCTCTCCTCTAATTGTGTCTTATGTGCGGCGAAGGTAATGTCAAGGCATTGTTATGAATGAGAGTGGGAAGTTTTTTGTGTAGCACATATTTGCATATACATTGGATACATTTTCAAATTTTCCTATCGAAATACTGAATCCCTGACACTAACACATACCCTAATAGACTTTGACTTCTAATCCTAATATTATGGAGAAAAATAACCCAAACAGAATAGAAATACAAGAGGTTCACAGGAGGCATGGTGTATAGTTGGACTTGCCTTTCGCATGATAAATGGTAGGTGTTATAAATCTAGCGAATTTTAATTGAAATAGTCCTCCATGTGTTTTAAAAGTTAAAAAATATGTGAATAACTGTCTCCCTTTCTCTGTAGCCTATTCATCACATGTATTTTTATATGCACATATCGAATTCTACCTGGTATAACTCGTACATTTTGTGAGGTGGCTGGCTTGGCAGATACAAATTGTGAGAAGAGATCACTCCTACTAAATGCTGTTGGAACCGAAAATTCAAGATACGGGTGAGCTTCTTAGTTGAACGACATAAATCCATGTTCATTAAAATGAATATTTTTGGATCTGTGGATGATATATATTTCATGGTGAATTTCGATTGGCATACATAATGCTACTTTTTTAATGTCTCTGTGTATGTATATATATACATATATATTTTTTTTTCACTCTGCAGATTTTTCAAAATATGATGTATATTTTTCTTATTATACACTCCCTAAATTCATTCATATTCATGTATGTGGATTTATAATCAACTTTTCAAAAGATTTTTCTCAGAAATATTCATCCACCTGAAATACTTATTTGTTTCCTAGTACTGAAAACTAACTTCAGGGGATCATATGATGGCTGCGAAGGGAGTGCATCACCCCCATATACCGCGTCACTGTGCGGGAGAATGACGAGTTAGAATGGCTAAAACCTATCTTGTTAGGAATTTCCAGCAAAATTGTGGTTCTCCAAAACCTAGTGTACATATTTCCATCTCACGAGGATCAGCTACGGGAACTCAAACGCGAGTGATTTGTCCTCACAGAAGGTCATGTGGCTTATTCAGGAAATCGCTCCGTGGCTAGAGTCTGTGGTGCGTGCTGGGAAACGACGAGATAGCAAGGCAAATATACAGTGGTGCAGATACTGTGGGCTCCTGCCAGGTATGCAATCACTGTGCTCAGTGCTGAATTCTGGGTTTCAGACGGGGAAGCATGCAGTCCAACTCGTTTCTCCGCACCAGTCAGACCACAGAGGAACCCAGCGGCCACCATCTTGGAGAGGTGACGTCACCATCCCTGTTTTCGACTGATCGCAGCTTATTCAGCTATAGAACCGGTAATTTCAGGATGCCATTCACCTTTGTCTTGCAGACAAATTACTCAGGCTCAGTGCTAAAGAACCCGCAGAAACTGCGTCTTGGAGCCTGCTTCTATTAGAACATACACCGAGCCCAGAGCGGCCGAATTCCGCCTCCCGGAACTGATCTGGCCCTGGGCTAAAGAACCCGCGGAAACTGCTTCTCGGTCCGGGTCTTGTTGAATACTGTGGAGGTAAATATCAACCGAGCCTTCATAGGGAGTGCAACAGGATTGAGACGGGGCTTGTGAGTGCTGGTCAGAACTCACCCATTGCTTTAGTCACCCAGCAAAGGGAACAAAATGCTGCCTTTTGCATGGGATACCAACATGGCAGAGATCTGATGTCATCAGAAAGCAGCAGAGGAGATAACTTCATTGATACCAGCGGTGACAGAAACAGTTGGTCTCCTGGTAAAGAAAGTGAGTCACAAACACCCGGGTCTCTCTCACTTTGTCATCAAGCCAGAGGGGCAGAGCAGAGCCGCCGCCCACGCCCGGAACAGGCCCAGCGACACACCTGCATGGTAGTCACGTCACCCCAATTGGAATAGAGGCAGAGCAGAGCCGCCGCCCTTGCCCAGAACAGGCCCAGTGACCTGCAGGCGTGGTAGTCAAATCACCCGAATTGGAATAGTTGCAGAGCAGAGCCTTCTCCCTCACCTAGTACAATCCCAGTGGCCCACTGGCATGGTAGTCAGGTCACCCCAATATTAGTAGGGGCAGAGCAGAGCCTTCGCCCGCACCCAGAACAGGCCCAACAACCTGCCGGCATGGTAGTCACGACCCCCCAAATGGAGTAGTGGCAGAGCAGAGCCATCACCCGCACCCGCAAGGTAGGCACACCTGCACCTGACTGGCAGAAGAGGCCCATCGCCCTGCCGGAGCGGCAGACACTTCACCCCATTTGGAATAGGAGCAGAGCAGATCCGTTGCCCGTGCCCGCAAGGTAGGCAGACCTGCGACAAACTGGCGGAACAGGCCCAGCAACACACCTGCATGGTAGTCACGTCACCCCAATTGGAGTAGGGGCAGAGCAGAGCCGCCGCCAGCACCTACAAGGTAGGCAGACCTGCGACTGATTGGCAGAACACCCCAGGGGTCCACGGGCCTGGTAGACACGTGACACCAATTGGAGGAGGGGCAGAGCAGAGCCGCCTCCCGCGCCTGCATGGTAGGCAGACCTGCAACCGATCAGGAAAACAAGCCCAGCGGCCCGTCAGCAAGGTAGTTAGATCACCCTAATTGGAGGAGCAGCACAGCCCCCCTGCGCCCATGCAAGGGAGACTTTGCAACTATACAAGAGCAATATAAATATATAGGAGGAAAATTTCAAAATCACAACAGTTTCACCAAGCAGAAAGAAAAGCGAGCAGTATGATAAGACAAGGAAAAAAGGACCACAAGCAATGCAGGTCAGCACAACTTTAGAAGAGGTAATAGCTGCAGTAAATGGAATGTCAGATAAAGAACTAAGGATATACATGCTTCAGATGATCTGGAGTCTCAAGGAAGACATTAGACAGCAAAATCAGACAATGAAAAATCACTTCGACAATGAATTACATAAACAAATCCAAGAAGCAAAAGATCAGCTATACAGGGAGATAGAGGTTGTAAAAAATAACAAACAGAAATCCTAGAAATGCAGAAAGCAATAAACCAACTTAAAAACTCAATTGAGAATACTACCAGCAGAGTAGAACACTTAGAAGATAGAACATCAGACAATGAAGACAAAGTATTCCAACTTGAAAAGAACATAGACAGCTCAGCAAGACTGTTAAAAAACCATGAACAGAATATCCAAGAAATACGGGATAACATAAAGAGACCAAACTTAAGAGTCATTGGAATACAGGAAGGTATAGAGGTCCAAACCAAAGCAATGAGCAATGTATTCAATGAAATAATACGAGAAAACTTCCCAGACTTGAAGAATCAGACTGACTCCCAAGTCCTAGAAGCCTACAGGACGCCGAATGTGCAAAATCATAAGAGATCCACACCTAGACACATTATAATGAAGATGCCCAACGTACACAATAAGGAGAGAATTTTAAATGCTACAAGAGAAAAAAAAAGCAGATTACATTTAGGGGTAAACCAATCAGGATAACAGCTGATCTTTCAACACAGACTCTGAAAGCTAGAAGATCCTGGATTAACATTTTTCAAACACTGAAAGAAAATGGATTCCAACCAAGAATTGTGTATCCAGCGAAATTAAGCATCAGGATGGAAGATAAAATCATAACCTTCCATGTTAAAAAAAAAAGTTTAAATAAATTGTAGCTAGAAAACCATCTCTTCAAAACATCATCGGCAAAATATTACAGGAAGAGGAAATGGAAAATAACAACAAAAACCAACAGTGGGAGGTAGTACAGTAAAAGGGGGAAATAATCAATGTAGAAAACAATCCATGTTTAATAACATAAATAAACAAATAGGGCTGGAAGAACAACCATTATCTCAATAATAACCGTAAATGTTAATGGCTTAAACTCACCAATTAAGAGACACAGGCTAGTAGAATGGATCACAACACAAGACCCAATAATATGCTGCCTACAGGAGACGCATTTGATAGGAAAAGACATACATAGACTGAAGGTGAAAGGTTGGGAAAAATCATATCACTTATATGGACTTCGGAAACAAGCAGGAGTGTCCATACTCATATCAAATAAAATAGATTTCAAGCCAAAGTTAATCAAAAGGGATAAAGAGGGACACTACATACTGCTCAAGAGAACCATACACCAACAAGACATAACCATTATAAATATATATATGCCCCAAACAATGGTGCAGCTATGTCCATCAAACAAACTTTTCTCAAGATCAAGAGTCTAATAGACCACCATACAATAATCATGGGAGACTTCAACACACCTCTCTCACCACTGGACAGGTCTTCCAAACAAAAGTTGAAATAGAAAACTATAGAACTCAATAACACAATTAATAACCTAGACTTAATTGACATATATCGAATATACTCCTCAACATCAAGCAGTTACATTTTTCCTCAGCAGCACATGGATCCTTCTCAAAAATAGATCATATATTATGTCACAGGGCAATTCTTAGACAATATAAAGAAGTAGAGATAATACCATGCATCTTATCTGATCATAATCTAATATAAACTAAAAATCAATGATAAACGAAGGAAGGAAAAATCATGCATCACTTGGAGAATGAACAATAGGTTACTGAATGATCAATGGGTTATAGAAGACATCAAGGAGGAAATTAAAAAATTCTTAGAGATAAAAGAAAACACAGGCACAACATATCAGAATCTATGGGACACACTGAAATCCGTTCTAAGAGGAAAATTCATTGCTTGGATTTCATTCCTTAAAAAAAGAAAAAAAAAACAAAACAAATAAATGATGTCATACTTCATCTCAGAATCCTAGAAAAAGAAGAGGAAAACAACAGCAAAATAAGTAGAAGGTAAGATTTAATTAAAATCAAAGCTGAAATTAATGAAATCGAAACAAAAGAAACAATTGAAAAAATTGAGAAAACTAAAAGTTGGTTCTTTGAAAAAATAAATAAAATCAACAGACCCTTAGCCATGCTAATGAAGAGAAGAAGAGAGAAAACTCAAATTACTAGCATACGGGATGAAAAGGGCAACATCACATGTTAAGGTATATAAACAAGTCAGGATGGCACCTGGTATTTTGCCAGAGAAATGTTAGGGTCTGTAAACAAGTCTGGATGGCGCCTGGAAAAATGCCATAGAGAGTGGTTTGTGAAGTAACAAAAGCAAGCCATTAAGTGTGGAGATTCCTTATTGGTTGACTGCTGGATCTATTTTATGCTAATTAGATAAGCTATATAAAATGTATTAATATCGCTCAGATGCTACAATAAACGGCTTCCATTCCTGCTGTATCAATCTACACAAGTTATTTGTCACCCCCTGGCAATCACAGCAGATATTTCTGAAATACAGAAGATAATCAGAAATTAATTTGATTCGTTATACTCCAATATAATAGAAGATAGTGAAAGCATCGAAAAATTTCTTAAGTCATATGATCTGTCCAGATTGAGTCAGGACGATATAGACAACCTAAACAGACCAGTATCAATTGAGGAAATAGAAGAAACCATCCAAAGATTACCAACTAAGAAAAGACCAGGACAGTATGGGTATACAGCAGAGTTTTACAAACCCTTTAAATATGAACTAATACCAATACTTTTCAAGCTATTTCAGGAAATTGAAAAAGAGGGAGATCTTCCAAATTCATTCTACCAGGCCAATATCACCCTGATTTCTACACCAGACATAAACACTTCAAATAAAGAAAACTACAGACCAATATCCCTAAGGAATCTAAATGCAAAAATCCCTAATTAAATTCTGGCGAATCAGATACAAAAACATATTAAAAAAATTGTGCACCATGATCAAGTAGGATTCATCCATGGAATGCAAGGCTTGTTCAATATACGAAAATCAATAAATGTTATTCACCACATCAATAGACTTAAAAATAAGAACCATATGATCATCTCGATAGATGCACAAAAAGCATTCGACAAAGTACAGCATCCCTTTATCTTCAAAACTCTAGAAAAACTAGGAATAACAGGATCATACCTCAATATTGTAAAAGCAATCTATGCTAATCCTCAAGCTAGCATCATTCTGAATCTAGAAAAATTGAAGGCATTCCCTCTAAAATCTGGAACAAGAATGGGATGCCCTCTCTCACTACTTCTGTTCAATACAGTTCTCAAAACACTGGCCAGAGCAATTAGACAGACGGAAGAAATTAAAGGCATAAAAATAGGAAAAGAACAACTTAAATTATTACTATTGCAGATGACATGATTCTATACCTAGCAGACCCAAAAGGGTCTACAAAGAAACTAATAGAGCTAATAAATGAATGCAGCAAAGTGGCAGGATATAAAATCAACACGCATAAATCAAAGGCATTCCTCTATATCAGGGACAAATCCTCTGAATTGGAAATGAGAACAACCACTCCATTCACAATATCCTAAAAAAAAAAAAGATGGGAATCAACCTAACAAAAGAGGGGAAATTCTCATACAATGAAAACTACACAACCCTAAAGAGAGAAATATAAGAAGATCTTAGAAGATGTAAAAATATACCCTGTTCATGGAAAGGCAGAACTAACATCATCAAAATGGTGATATTACCAAAATTTCTCTATAGGTTTAATGCAATGCCAATCAAATCCCAAAGGCATTTCTTGTAGAAATAAAGAAAGCAATCATGAAATACATATGGAAAAATAAAAGTCCCAGAATAGCAAAAACAATGCTAGGCAGGAAGTGTGAATCAGGCGGTAGAGCGATACCAGACTTCAAACTATACTACAGAGCAATAGTAACAACAATAGCATGGTACTGGTACCAAAACAGGCTTTTGGACCAATGGTACTGAATAGAGGACACAGAAACCAATCCACAAAACTACAACTATCTTATATTTGATAAAGGGGCTAAAAGCATGCAATGGAGGAAGGATAGCATCTTCAACAAATGGTGTTGGGAAAACTGGAAATCCGTATGTAACAAATTGAAACTGAATCCCTTTCTCTTGCCATGCACAAAAGTTAACTCAAAATGGATCAAGGAGCTTGATATCAAATCAGAGACACAGTGTCTGATAGAAGAAAAATTTGCTTACGATGTACATACTGTGGGGTCGGGCTCCAAATTCCACAATAGGACACCCATAGCACAAGAGTTAATAACTAGAATCAACAAATGGGACTTACTCAAACTAAAAAGTTTTTTCTCAGCAAAAGAAACAATAAGAGAGGTAAATAGGGAGCCTACATCCTGGGAAGAAATCTTTACTCCTCACAATTCAGATAGAGCCCTAATATCCAGAGTATACAAAAAACTCAAAAAATTAGACAATAAGATAACAAATAACCAAATCAACAAATGGGATGAGGACCTCAACAGACACTTATCAGATGAGGACTTACAATCAATCAACAAGTACATGAAAAAATGCTCACCATCTCCAGCAGTCAGAGAAATGCAAATCGAAACCACCCTAAGATACCATCTCACTCCAGTAAGATTGGCAGCCATTATGAAGTCAAACAACAAGTTCTGGCAATGATGTGGGGAAACAGGTACACTTCTACATTGCTGGTGGGACTGCAAATTGGTGCAGCCAATTTGGAAAGCAGTATGAAAATTTCTTGGAAAGCTGGGAATGGAACCACCATTTGACCCAGCTATTCCCCTACTCAGTCTATTCACTAAAGACCTAAAAACAGCATGCTACAGGGACACTGCTACATCGATGTTCATAGCAGAACAATTCACAACAGCAAGACTGTGAAACCAACTTAGATATCCTTCAATGAAAGAATGGATAAAATACTGTGGCATTTATACACAATGGAGTATTACTCTGCATTGAAAAATAAAAAAAAATCATAGAATTTGGAGGGAAATGGATGGCATTAGAGCAGATTATGCTAAGTGAATCTAACCAATCCTTAAAAAACAAATGCCAAATGTCATCTTTGATATACGGAGAGTAACTAAGAACAGAGGAGAGACAAAGAGCATGACAAGATGATTAACATTAAAGCGGGATGAGAGGTGGAAAGGAAAGGGAGAGAGAAGGAAAATTGCATGGAATTGGAAGGAGACCCTCAGGGTTATACAAAATTACATACAAGAGAAAGTGAGGAGAAAGAGAAAAATAATACAAGGGGGACAAATTTATTACAGTAGAGGTGGTAGAGAGAGAAGAGGGGAGGGGCGGGGAGGGGAGGGGGGATAGTAGAGGATAGGAAAGGCAGCAGAATACAATAGACACTAGTATGGCAATATGTGAATCAATAGATGTGTAACTGATGTGATTCTGTAATCTGTACACGGGGTAAAAATGGGAGTTTATAACGCACTTGAAGCAAAGTGTGAAATATGTTATAACAACAACTATGTAATGTTTTGAACAACCATAAATAAAAATGAAATAAAACTAACTACGGTGAATAATGCATGCAATCCTAATATTTCTACAGTAACTGACCCAGTTTAACATCAATGCAAGTAGATTCCTATGGCATGATGTGTACTTTGACCTTCATTTTTATTCAACACTGGTACATTACTATTTCATCAGTTTATGCACATCACAGGATATATATTTCATCCACAATTTAGGAAAGTTATAGGCATTTGTTTCACTTTCAATCAATTCCAGCTTCAGAACACATGGATTCCTCCATATTTCTTGACTGGTCTTTTTATGAGACTTCTTTCCAAACATATTATTTTCGATTTCCATAAACACTTTTGAAACAAAACTCACACACACTTCATGATAAACAATAACCCTAAGATTACCATTATATATGTAACTGGTTGGAG
Organism: Callospermophilus lateralis; assembly: GCF_048772815.1. Classification (NCBI taxonomy): domain Eukaryota; kingdom Metazoa; phylum Chordata; class Mammalia; order Rodentia; family Sciuridae; genus Callospermophilus; species Callospermophilus lateralis. The sequence goes on along the minus strand of NW_027514446.1, from coordinate 2,175,303 downwards.
TGAATGATTGTATGTCAATATATGATTTCCTATATATTTTAAGATATCAATTCAATCCATTATTTAAAGAGAAAAAAGTTATATTATTTATTCACACTCTGGTCTATTCATGCATTATCTCTATATTCATTGACACAGGGTACAAAACTTGGTACCCACAATACTAATTTATGTGTCGTCAAATATTGCTCCCAGAAATGGTGGAAGAAATACACATATCATATGATCTACATATATATTTGATCACAATAATTTTCTGGGCACAAAATGCAAAGGTCACACTTATGATTGTACCAAATCCTAAATTGAAAGTGAACATGGCTTACTAAAAACATCCATGTCCAGGTTGCCTAATGCTTTCAAATGTCATTCCTATTGGTGACTACATATTTGTTTCTTCCTAAGATTATGTATTCAATCTCAACCCTGTTGAAAATGTCTAATCCTATCACTCACTATATAATTGCCTCATTTCGTAATGTCTCTATTGATATTTTCCTTCCTACATATTTTCCCCAGTTAATCATTGTGACTGACTCTTCACATGTGCTGACATTTATATTCCCTCTATAACCGAAACCCTAATGCTACAGAACTTTTTGTCCAATTTTTATACTTACTCTTTTTTTATAAACCTACCGACTATCTTCCTAATCCCACCGACTATCTCAATTTGAGTGGATGTTCTCTTCTAAAATCAAACATCCAAGGTATAAGGTCCTATGCCATTGATTATCAATTTATCTGAGACATCTGTGTAGAACGTAATTAAAAGCTAAGTATCCCAATCAAGGGCCTAATGCCCTTCTGGGCTTCAAATCTTACCAACATTTCTGTTTTCATACTTATATTTCACCTCTATAATCTTATAAATATCACAGGTTCCCAATACTATTAATCATCCTGCAGAAGGATTCGTAATCCAAATCAAACATGTTAATAACCCTAACCATACACTCTTCCCTCAACCTAACTTTACAGAAGAGCAGGGAAAGAGTTCGTCTTACAATACAGGAATGTAGGGGATCTGCCTCCTGCTGAGAACCTCAAAGGTCCATGCAGGTTTGATCCCTGGAGAAGATTAGGCAACTATGAAGGACCTGAGAGAGAAAAAGTTATCTTCCATCTCAAACAACCTTTCCAGGATGCAGGGTTTTGTCTGAATAAGCCTCTCTCTTCTTAATGTAGAGAAGATGGACCATACCAGGCATGTGTGGAGAGCTGTTCCTGGGTGCCTATGGTTGATATACCATTCTAACTTTTGAAAGTGTCACAGGAAGTAAGGGCTGCCTCCATCTCATAGGACTATTGGAAGCAACTGTTAGGACAAAGTGGTTGCCAAGGCAGTGACCTCATTAAATTCCTGAAGAGATTAATCTCACCTCACTTCCTTGGTGATGAAACTCTCTGAACTTGGGATCCGGGAAGCCAGGCACGCAGAGCCAGTCCCATTCCCAGTCCCAGTGGTCTCACTTGTTTGGATTTAACAAGGACAGAGTCAGTCTTTCTGAGTACCTACTGATGTGAGGATGGACAAATGTCAGGAAAGCTCTGAAGAGAGGCCTTTCCTGAGAAAGCAGGTAGTGGCTCACAGCTGGCTAGTGACAACTTCACAGATTGGGCCAATGAGACCATATCTGACACAGGACAGGCGATGTCATCAGAACATAGTATGGCCCACCAGTCAGAGGACACTCCTGATAGTCACAGACCTACTTGGGGGAAGGAGCTGCCTTTGTGTGTGTGGGTGTAGGTTTGAGGTTTTTGTCTCATGTTCTGAGAATAGGTAGGAAAGGCGGTTTATTTGTTTTGGAGTGAACTGTTTCTGGTAAGTCGTTTGACAAGGCCAGTGTCTCTATGTCTGTGTATCCCACTGTGTCCGGGGTTTTAGACATTAGAAAAGAGAATGAATCATTGTATGTGTCCTGACTAGTAGAAAGCTTCCCAAGATTCATCTTGCCCAATTTATGAATGGACTGTGGCTTGACTTATGCGTGGGCAACTCCTACAATCTTGCTAAGTTCCTGTTTTCTTCCTGAATCCTGGCCAATTTCCAGAATAGGCTCATTTTTTTTGTGTGCAAAATATGTACCACCTCCAAGCTCTGAGACTTGGCCATGTACTGGATAGCTGAAGGGAATGGGAGCATCTCAGAAAACTCAGATATGAGTGTGACCAGAAAATTCTAATGGAGAAACCCTGCTTTGGGCCTTTTGCTTACCAATTGTTCTGTTGCCCTGAATGTCCGGAACATCTTTGCCTCAGGCCACACCTTTGTAGAGCCAAAAGAAATAGTTTTCAAACAGAAATGAAAGGGCATCACCTCTGGCTCTTTGCTTAATTGCTTTGGAAATGGATGTGTCTGAATCAGCTTTTTGGCCCTGTGTGAGGCTGCGGCTTAGATTTTTAGCACCTGATGGATCTAAAGAAAGATCCCATGTGTGCATCCAAAACCAAAATGGACAAAAGAGCATTCATTTTGGATGAAGTCTCTCACATTCCTCTGTAAGGTTCCTGACCTTCATCAAGTGAGAATAGTGATCATTTGGTTCAAATGTGTTCCTCAAAACCCTGCAGAGGATAGCCCATAAGTGCTTGATTTTTCTCATGACTCCAAATCACATAAAGACTCTAAGCCCCACAGTCAGTAGGCTTCAAATTGGAGAAGCAGTGCCATCTTAATGGCCGGCCAATTTGATCACTCCTGGTTCACTGGAAGGATGTCCAGGCCACCCTGATTTTAGGCAAATGAGGGGCAAGGGTGGTTATTTTGGACACTGTCTTGGGCCGCACCCCTCATGGAAACCTCCAGCCAGAGGTTATGATGAGTGTGTATTTAGAAAAGATGAGTGACATGTGGGAGTGTTTTGGATTTAATTGTGGATATTTGTGTGGCAGTTGGAAGACATAACTGGGTCTACCTGGGCTTGAACTTTGGTGTGATTCCCCTTAGAGACTGAGTTCAGAATCTGACCTCAGAAAAGTATTGCCATGTATTGTGTTGGGATTAAAGAGGCCATGTATGAGAGTCACCCTTGGAAACTGAGAACTAGCACCAGAGTGGCTTTGCACAGAGAACTGGGAATCTCAGCCAAGGTATCACATGATTTCATTCGAAAGACTTGGCAGCCATACTTGAGAGTCAAAACACACATGGACCTCACATTGTAGACCTCAATGGGCCTGGCTAAATGTGACCTTTTGTCCACTCTTTGAGAAGCCTTGCCTGTGAGGGTTCTCCAGAGCTTTCATTGAAATAATCTTCCTCTCCATTTAATGGTTCCTGAATAAATTGAAACCCACATTGCCTCCAACTTTATCCTTGAAAAATTTCTAGATAAATACCGTGAATTTTTTGAAATTCCCATGACTAGGTTGCACTAGAGAACCTTTGGATGTCCTGCTGCTGATCATGGATGTACCTGACAGTGCCTTGCTTGACTGGGTTTTATGAAAATGGTGTAGAACAGAGGTCCCAGTAAGTTGCAGCCTCCTGAGAAGTGGGCCTAGAGTTGTGGTGGGCAGGAGTGTGATAAAACTTCTGTGTTGGAGCAATTTGGATCTTCCATTGGCTTACAAATGGCTTGTGGCTTACATGGTGCAGCCAACAGACCCTTATAAGTAAAGGCATCTTGTTATATGGAGAGGATTCAGGGCAATGTTCAGAATCAGGTTGCTATGGACAAGGATGCAATGGGGCAAGCTTTGAGGGATAGAAGATTGGTTGGTGCATTTTTATGCTGTCCCTGACCCACCACACGTGACAGAACTCCCTCCTGCACTGTGTCCCAGTTGAACTCCTTCTATTTTATGAAGCAAATACCAAACTACCAGTGCAGCAGCAAAAACCCCACAAAAAGTGTAGGAGGGCCAAATGGCTTCACAGTTCAACGGGGAGACACTTAGACCCCAGAGGCCACAGTTTACTTAAAAAGAAAAATATCAGCACTGCTGCCTCATGTTCATTGAAAAATCAGAAACAATGTCTTCCAGGTCTCATAGATGCAGACCCAGCTTTGATGGTCTCACTACAAAGAAAGCCAAATCTCCTGAAAACAACATATATTTCAAGTGCCCTATCTCAGAGGCAGTTTCTCAAAAACCTTTTAGGCCAGCAGAGCTCCATGTTTGTGGAGTGTTTACCCTATCCCTTGCTTTTGGAAACTCCTCTACAACCTCCAAGGTTGTGAACTCCTGAGCATTTTCCATTCCAGATATGTGTTCACTGATTTTCTAACTCTTCTCCTCTAATTGTGTCTTACTTGGGGTGAAGGTAATGTCAAGGCATTGTTCTGGATGAGAGAGGGAGGATATTTGTGCAACATATATATGCATACAAATTGGATTCATTTTCCAATTTTCATTTTGAAATATTGAATCCCTGACACTAACCCATACCTACTAGACTCAGACAACTCATCCTAATATGATAGAGAAAAATAAGCCAAACCTATAGAAATACAAGCAGTTCATTGGAGGCATGTTGTATAGTTGGACTTGCGTTTTGCATTATATAAGGTAAAAGTTATAAATCTAGTCAATTTTTAATCGAAGAAGTTCTCCCTGAGTTTTTAAACTTAAAAAATACGAGAATTCTTGTTTCCCTTTCTCTTTAGCCTATTCACACTTGTATATTTATATGCACATATAGAATCCTACCAGGTATCACACGTACATTTTTGAGGTGGCTGACTTGGCATATACAAACTGTGAGAAGAGTTCACTCCTCCTAAACGCTGTTGGAACTGAAAATTCAACCTATAGGGGAGCTTCCTAGTAGAAGAACATTATGCATAAATTCATGTTCAGTAAAATAAATATTTTTGCATCTGTGGATGATATATATTTACTGATGAATTTCGATTGGCATATATATTGCTACTATTAAATGTATGTGAGTGTTTTTTTTTTGTGTGTGTGTGTATAATATATCTGTACACTCTGCAGATGTTTCAAAATATAAAATATATGTGTCTAATGTAAACCCTCTAAATTCATTCATGTTCATGTATGTGGATTTATAATCAACTTTTCACAAGATTATAATCAGAAATATTCATCCACCTGAAATACATAATTGTTTCCTAGTACTGAAAACTAACTTCAGTGAATGGGGCATACAAATCCTCATTATTCTACAGAAACTGACCCAGTCTAACATCAATGCAAGTAGACTCCTATGGGACATGATATGTAATTTGACGTTCATATGTATTCAACAATGGTACATTATTATTTCTTCAGTTTTTGCACATTTTAAGTTATACACTTCATCCACAAGTTCACAAATTTATAGGCATTTGTTTCAACTTTAATCACTTCTTGCTTCAGAACACAAGTATTGTCAGGGTTTCTTGACAGGTCTTTTCATGAGACTTCTTTCCAAACACATTATTTTAGATTTCCATAATCACTTTTGAAGCAAAACTCACACACTCTTCATGATAAACCAAAACACTAATATTTCCATGAGATATATAACTGGTTGGAATGAATGATTGTGTATCAATATATGATTTCCTGTAATTTTTCAGATATCAATTCAATTCATTATTTAAAGTTCAAAAAAGTTGTATTATTTAGTCACAGTATGTTCTATTCATGCTTTATCTCTATGTTCATAGACACAGGGTACACCTCTTTGTACCCCCAATTCTAATTTTAAATATTCAATATATTGCTCCCAGAAATGGTGAAATAAATACTCATGTCACCTCATTATCACAGTAATATTCTGGACAAAAAATGGAAAGGTCACTCTTATGATTGTACCAAAGCCTAAATGGAAAGTGAACATAGATTACTAAAAACATCCATGACCAGGTTGCCTAATGCTATCAATTGTCAATCCTGTTGGTGACTACATATTTGTTTCTATCTAATTTATATATTCAAACTCAACCCTGTTGAAAATGACTAATTCTATCACTCACTTTATACTTTGCCTGATTTTGTAATGATTCTATTGATATCTGCTTTTCTACATATTTTCCCCAGTTCACCATAGTGACTGACTCTTCATATGTACTGACATCTACATTCACTCCATAACCGAAACCCTACTGGTAAAGAACTTTTGGTCCAAATCTTATACTCACTCTTCTTCCTAAAGCTATCGACTATTTTCCTAATCCTAACGATTATCACTTTTTGCCTGGATGTTCTCTTCTAAATTCAATCATCATAGGTACAAGGTCCTACTCCCTTGTATATCGAATTATCTGAGACATCTTTGCAGAACATAATTCAAAGCTAAGTATCCCAATCAAGGGGAAAACCCTTCTGGGCTTCAAATCATACCTAGATTTTTGTTTTCATACTTTTATTTCACATCTATATTCTTGTAAATATCACAGGTTCCCAATACCATTATTCATCACACAGAATGATTCATAACCCAAATCAAACCTGTTATTAACCCTAAGGGCACACTGTTCCCTCAATCTCATTTTACAGAAAAGCAGGGACAGAGTGGTTCTTACAATACAGGAAATTATGGGATCTTCCACCTGCCGAGAACCTCAAAGGTCCATGCAGAAATGATACCTGGAGAAGTTGTAGGCAGGTATGAAGGACCTGAGTGAGCAAAAGTCATCTTCCATGGAAAATAACCTGGTCAGGATGAAGGGATGTGTCTGAATCAGCCTCTCTCTTTTTATTGTAGAGAAGATGGACCAAACCAGGCCTGTGTGGAGAGCTGTTCCTGGGTGCCTATGGTTGATATACCATTCTACCTTGTGAAAGTGTCACAGGAAGTAGGGGAAGCCTCCATCTCATGGGACCCTTGGAAGCAACAGTTAGGACAAAGTGGTTGCCAAGGCAGTGACCTCATTCAGTTCCAAAGAATGTGGCATACCTCATTTCCCTGGTGATGGAACTCTCTGAAATTTGTATCCAAGAAGCCAGGCACCCAGAGGCAGTCCCAGTCCCAGTCCCAGTGGGCTCACTTGTTTGGATTTACCAAGGACAGAGTCAGTTTTCTTGGTACCTACTGATGTGAGGATGGCCTAATGCCAGGAGAACTCTAAAGAGGGACCTTTCCTGAGAAAGCAGGTAGTGGCTAACCGCTTTTTCCTGACAACTACACAGAGTTGAACAAGGAAACAAGATCTGAGAGAAGACAGGCCATTTAGGGGGAACATAGTATGGCCCGCAGTCAGAGGAAACTCAGGATAGTCACAGACCTACTTGGGGTAAGGAGGTGCCTTTGTGGGAGTGGGTGTGGGTTTGTTGTTTTGTCTCATGTTCTGAGAATAGGTAGGAAAGGCTGTTTGTTTGGTTTGTAGTGGACAGTTTCTAGTAAGTTGTTTGACAAGGCGAGTGTTTCTGTTTCGGTGTATCCCAATGTGTCCGTTGTTGTAGACATTAAAAAGAGAATGCATTAATTGATGTGTCCTGTCTAGTATAAGTCTTCCCATAATTCATCCTGCCCAATATATGAATGGACTGCAGCTTGTCTTATCGATGTGCAACACCTACTATCTTTCTAAGATGCTGTTTTCTTCCTGAATTCTGGCCACTCTCCAGAATAGGCTCATGGTTTTGTGTCCAAAATATGTACCACCTCCAAGCTCTGTGACATGTCCATGTAATGGATAGCTGAAGAGAATGGCGAGCATTTCAGAAAACTCAGATATCAGTGTGACCAGGAAAGTCTCAGTGCAGAAACCCTGCTTTGGGCAATTTGCTTACTAATTGTTGTGTTGCACTGAATGTCAGGAAGGTCTTTGCCTCAGGCCACCCCTTTGTGAAACGTGAAGAAAACAGTTTTCAAATACAAATGAATGGGCATCACCTGTGGCTTCTGGCTTCATTGCTTTGAGAATGGATGTGTCTGAATCAGCCTCTTGGCCATGTGTGTGGCTGTGACTTAGATTCTCAGCACCTGATGAATCTAAAGAATGATCTCATGCGTGCATCCAAAACCATAAGGGCAAAAAATCATTCATTGTGGATGAAGTCTCTTGCCTTCCTCTGTTAGGTTCCTGAACGCCATCTAGTGAGAATAGGGATTCTTTGGGTCAAATGAGTTCTTCAAATCTCTGCAGAGGTGTTTGGGTTTTCGAATAACTTTAAATCACATAAAGAATCTATTCCTGAAATCAGTAGGCCTCAAATTGGAGAAACACAGAAGAATTAACGGCAGGCTTATTTGATCATTGCTGGTTCACAGAAACGGTGTCCAGGCCACCCTGACTTTAGGCAAATGAGGGGCAAACGAGCTGCTTTTGGACACTGTCTATGGCTGCGCCCCTCATGGAAACCTCCAGCCAGAGGTTAAGATGAGTTACTATATGGAATAAGATGAGGGCCATGTGGGAGTGTTTCGGTTTTAATTTTGGTCATTTGTGTGGCATTGGAAAAAAAGACTGGGTCCACGTGGGCTTGAACTCTGGTGTGATTCCCCTTAGAGACTGGGTTTTAGAACTGAACTCAGAGAAGCATTGCCATGAATTTTGTTAGGATTTCAAGAGGCCACGCATGAAAGTCGCTCTTGGAAATTGAGACCTAGGCCCCGGGTGGATTTCCACAGAGGCCTGGGAATCTCAGCAAGGATATCACATGATTTTCTTCTTAAAGACATGGCAGCCATAGTTGAGAGTCAAAACACACATGGACCTCACATTGTAGACCTCAATGGGCCTGGCCTAATGTGACCTTTTGACCACTCTTTGGAAAGCCTTGCCTGTGAGAGTTCTCCAGAGATTTCATTGAAATGAGCTTCCTCACCATTTAATGTTTGCTGAATGAATTGAAACCCACAGTGCCTCCAACTTCATGCTTGAAAAATGGCTAGATAAATACCATGAAATTTTTGAAATTTCTATGACCAGGTGGCACTGGAGAAACATTGGATGTCCTGTTGCTGATCATGAGTATACCAGACAGTGCCTTGATTTACGGAGTTTCATGAAAATGGTGTAGATTAGGATGGCAGTAAGTTGGAGCGTGCTGAGTAGTGGGTCTAGAGAAGTGGTGGGGAGGTGTTTGATAAAACATCCGTGGTAGGGCCATGTGGATCTACCATTGGATTCCAAATGGCTTGTAACTGACGTGGTACAGCCAGCAGACCCTTATATGTAAAAGCATCTTGTTATATGCAGAGTTTTCAGAGAAAAATGAAGAATCAGGTTGATATGGACAAGGGGGAAATGGGGCAAGCTGTGAGAGATCGAAGCTTATTTGGTGCATTCTCTAGCAGACCCTGACCCACCACACGTGACAGAACTCCCTCCAGCACTCTGTCCCAGATTAGCTCTTAGTATTTCGTGAAACAAATACCAAACTCACAGTGCAGCAGAAAAATAACCACAAAAAGTGGAGGAGGACCAAATGGCTTTACAGTCCACACGGGGAGAAACTTAGTCCCCAGTGGCCTCAGTTTACCTACAAAGAGTGGATTCAGCACTGCTTCATCTTGTTCATTGGAAAATAAGAAACCATGTCCTCCAGGTCACATAGATGCAGACCCAGCTTTGATGGTCTCACTACAAAGGAAGACAAATCTCCTAAAAACAACATATATTTCAAGGGCGGAAGCTCAGAGGCAGTTTCTCAAAAAGTTTTTAGGCCAGCAGAGCTCCATATTTGTGGAGTGTTTACCCTGTCCCTTAGTTTTGCAAACTCCTCTACCACCTCCAAGGTTGTGAACTCCTGAGCATTTTACATTCCAAATATGTATTCACTGATTTTGTAACTCTTTTCCTCTAATTGTGTCTTACTTGGGGTGAAGGTAATGTCAAGGCATTCTTCTGGATGAGAGCGGGAGGATATTTGTGCAGCATATATTTACATACACATTGGATTCATTTTCCAATTTTCCATTCGAAATGCTGAATTCCTGACACTAAGCCATACCTAGTAGACTCAGACTATTCATCCTAATATAATGGGGAAAATTAACCCAACACAATAGAAATACAAGCACTTCAGAGGAGACATGTTGTATAGTTGGACTTGACATTTGCATTATATAAGGTAGGAGTTATAAATGTATTCAAATTTTAATGGACATATTCTCCATGTGTTTTTAAACTTAACAAATATGTGAATTCTTGTTTCCCTTTTCTTTAGCCTATTCACACATGTATATATATATATGCATATATAGAATCCTAGCAGGTATCACACGTACATTTTGTGAGGTGGCTGTCTTAGCAGATACAAATTGTGAGAAGAGTTCACTCCTCCTAAATGCTGTTGGAAATAAAAATTCAACCTATAGGAGACCGTCCTAGTCGAACAACATTATACATAAAGTCATATTCAGTAAAATAAATATTTTTGCATTTCTGGATGACATATATTTACTGATGAATTTCGATTGGCATTTATATTGGTACTTTTTAATGTCTGTGAGTGTTGTGTGTGTGTGTGTGTGTGTGTGTATAGATATAGATATAGATATAGATATACTCTCCAAATTTTTCAAAATATGAAATATATGTGTCTAATATACACTCTCTAAATTCATTCATATTCATGTATGTGGATTTATAATCAACTTTTCACAAGATTATAATCAGTAATATTCATGCACCTGAAATACATATTTGTTTCCTAGTACTGAAAACTAACTTCAGTGAATGGTGCATACATATCCTAATTATTCTACAGTAACTGACCCAGTCTAACATCAATGCAAGTAGACTCCTATGGGACATGATATGTAATTTGTCATTCATTTGTATTCGACACTGGTACATTATTGTTTCCTCAGTTTTTGCACATCATAGGATATACATTTCACCCACAAGTTCACAAATTAATAGGCATTTGTTTCAACTTTAATCACTTCTTGCTTCAGAACACATGTATTGTCAGGGTTTCTTGACTGGTCTTTTCATGAGACTTCTTACCAAACACATTATTTTGAATTTCCATAATCATTTTGAAGCAAAACTCACAAACTCTTCATGATAAAAGAAAACACTAATATTTCCATTAGATAAATAACTGGTTGGAATTAATGATTGTATATCAATATACGATTTCCTTTAATTTTTCAGATATCAGTTCAATGCATTATTTAAAGTTCAAAAAAGTTATATTATTTATTCACAGTATGGTCTATTCATGCTTTTTCTCTATGTTCATACAAACAGGGTACACCTCTTTGTACAACCAATTCTAATTTTACATCTTCAATATATTGCTCCCAGAAATGGTGAAAGAAATACTCATGTCACCTCATTATCACAGTAATATTCTGGACAAAAAATGGAAAGGTCACACTTATGATTGTACCAAAGCCTAAATAGAAAGTGAACATGGATTTCTAAAAACATCCATGTCCAGGTTGCCTAATGCTGTCAATTGTCAATTCTATTGGTGACTACATATTTGTTTTTTCCTAATTTATATATTCAAACTCAACCCTGTTGAAAATGTCTAATTCTATCACTCACTTTATACTTTGCCTCATTTCGTAATGTTTCTATTGATATCGGCTTTTCTACATATTTTCCCCAGTTCAACATACTGACTGTCTCTTCATATGTGTTGACATTTACATTCACTCTATAACCGAAAGTCTATTGCTAAAGAACTTTTGGTCCAAATCCTATACTCACTCTTCTTCCTAAACCTACCGACTATCTTCTTAATCCTACTGAATATACCTTTTTGACTGGATGTTCTCTTCTAAATTCAATCATCCAATTTACAAGGTCCTATGCCATTGTATATCGAATTATCTGAGACAACTTTGCAGAACATAATTCAAAGCTAAGTATCCCAATCAAGGGCAACACTATTCTGGGCTTCAAATCATACCTTGATTTCTGTTTTCATACTTATATTTGAACTCTATATTCTTGTAAATATTGCATGTTTCCAATACCATTATTCATCGCACAGAATCATTCCTAACCCAAATGAAACCTGTTTTTAACCCCAAGTATACACTGTTCCCTCAATCAATTTACAGAAGAGCAGGGACAGAGTGGTTCTTACAATACAGGAAAGTTGGGGGCCTTCCACCTGATGAGAACCTCAAATGTCCATGCACAAATGATACCTGGAGACGTTGTAGGCAGGTATGAAGCACCAGAGAGAGCAAAAGTCCTCTTCCATAGAAAAGAACCTGGTCAGGATGAAGGGATGTGTCTGAATATGCCTCTCTCTTCTTATTTTAGAGATGATGGACCAAACCAGGCATGAGTGGAGAGCTGTTCCCGGGTGCCAATGGTTGATATACATTCTACCTTATGAAAGTGTCACAGGAAGTAGGGGCAACCTCCATCTTATGTTACCGTTGGAAGCAACTGTTTGGACAAAGTGGGTGCCAAGGCAGGGACCTCATTCAGTTCCAAAGAATGTGACATACCTCATTTCCTTGGTGATGGAACTCTCTGAACTTGGTATCCAAGAGGCCAGGCACCCAGAGGCAGTCCAAGTCCCAGTCCCAGTGGGCTCACTTGTTTGGATTTACCAAGGACAGTCAGTTTTCTTGGTACCTAATGATGTGAGGATGGCCAAATGCCAGGAGAGCTGTGAAGATGGATCTTTCCTGAGAAAACAGATAGTGTCTAACCACTTTTTCCTGACATCTTCACAGAGTTGGTCAATGAAACAAGATCTGAGAGAAGACAGTCCATTTTGGGGGAACATAGTATGGCCCACTGGTCAGAGGACACTCCGGATAGTCACAGACCTACTTGGGGGAAGGAGGTGCCTTTGGGGGACTGGGTGTGGGTTTGTTGTTTTGTCTCATGTTCTGAGAATAGATAGGAAAGGCGGTTTGTTTGGTTTGGAATGGACAGTTTCTAGTAAGTCATTTGACACGGCGAGTTTTTCTGTTTCTGTGTATCCCCCTGTGTTCGTTGTTGTAGACATTAGAAAAGAGAATGCATTAATGGGTGTGTCCTGTCTAGTATAAATCTTCCCATAATTCATCCTGCCCAATATATGAAAGGACTGCAGCTTGTCTTATCGATGTGCAACACCTGCTATCTTTCTAAGTTGTTGTTTTCTTTCTGAATTCTGGACACTTTCCAGAATAGGCTCATGGATTTGTGTCCAAAATATGTACCACCTCCAAGCTCTGTAACATGGCCATGTACTGGATAGCTGAAGAGAATGGCGAGAATCTCAGACAACTCAGATATCAGTGTGACCAGGAAAGTCTCAGTGCAGAAACCCTGCTTTGGGCCTTTTGCTTACTTATTGTTGTGTTGCACTCAATGTCAGGAAGGTCTTTGCCTCAGGCCACTCCTTTGTGAAGCGTGAAGAAAACAGTTTTCAAATGGAAATGAATGGGCTTCACCTGTGGCTCTTTGCTTAATTGCTTTGGAAAGGGATGTGTCTTTATCAGCCTCTTGGACCTGTGTGTGGCTGTGACTTAGATTCACAGAACCTGATGGATCTTAAGAATGATCCCATGTGAGCTTCCAAAACCAAAATGGCAAAAATATCATTCATTGTGGATGAAGTCTCTTTCCTTCCTCTGTTAGGTTCCTGCACTCCATCAAATGAGAATAGGGATTCTTTGGGTCAAATGAGTTCTTCAAAGCCCTGCAGAGGTGCTTGTGTTTTCGCATGACTCGAAATCACCTAAAGAATCGATACCTAAAATCAGTAGGCATCAAATTGGAGAAACACAGAAGTATTAACGGCAGGCTTATTTGTTCAATCCTGGTTCACAGAAACGGTGTCCAGGCTACCCTGACTTTAGGAAAATGAGGGGCAAACGAGCTGATTTTGGACACTGTCTTTGGCTGCGCCCCTCATGGAAACCTCCACCCAGAGGTTAAGATGATTGACTATATGGAATAAGATGAGGGCCACGTGGGATTGTTTTGATTTTAATTTTGGTCATTTGTGTGGCATTGGAAAAAATGACTGGGTCCACGTGGGCTTGAACTCTGGTGTGATTCCCCTTAGAAACTGGGATTTGGAACTGAACTCAGAGAAGCATTGGCATGAATTTTGTTGGGATTTTAAGAGGCCACGCATGAAAGTCGCTCTTGGAAACTGAGACCTAGGCCCCGGTGGATTTCCACAGAGGCCTGGGAATCTCAGCAAGGATATCACATGATTTTATTCTTAAAGAAATGGCAGCCATAGTTGAGAGTCAAAACACACATGGACCTCACATTGTAGACCTCAATGGGCCTGGACTAATGTGACCTTTTGTTCACTCTTTGGGAAGCCTTGCCTGTGAGGGTTCTCCAGAGATTTCATTGAAATGAGCTTCCTCACCATTTAATGTTTGCTGAATGAATTGAAACCCACAGTGCCTCCAACTTCATGCTTGAAAAATGGCTAAATAAATACCATAAAATTTTTGAAATTCCAATGACCAGGTGGCACTGGAGAAACATTGGATGTCCTGTTGCTGATCATGAGTATACCAGACAGTGCCTTGATTTACTGAGTTTCATAAAAATGGTGTAGAACAGAGATGCCAGTAAGTTGGAGTCTGCTGAGTAGTGGGTCTAGAGCACTGGTGGAGAGGTGTTTGATAAAACATCCGTGGTAGTGCCATGTGGATCAACCATTGGATTCCAAATGGCTTGTAACTGATATGATGCAGCCAGCAGACCCTTATATATAAAGGCATCTTGTTATATGGAGAGTTTTCAGAGGAAAATTAAGAATCAGGTTGATATGGACATGGGGTCAATGGGGCAAGCTGTGAGAGATAGAAGCCTAGTTGGTGCATTCTCTTGCAGACCCTGACCCACCACAAGTGACAGAACTCCCTCCAGCACTGTGTCCCAGTTTAGTTCCTAGTATTTCTGGAAACAAATACCAAACTCACAGTGCAGCAGCAAAAACACCACAAAAAGTGGAGGAGGACCAAATGGCTTCACAGTCCACACGGGGAGACACTTAGTACCCAGTGGTCTCAGTTTACCTACAAAGAGAGAATTCAGCACTGCTTCATCTTGTTCATTGGAAAATAAGAAACCATGTCCTCCAGGTCACATAGATGCAGACCCAGCTTTGATGGTCTCACTACAAAGGAAGCCAAATCTCCTGAAAACAACATATATGTCAAGTACAGAAGCTCAGAGGCAGTTTCTCAAAAAGTTTTTAGGCCAGCAGAGCTCCATGTTTGTGGAGTGTTTACCCTGTCCCTTAGTTTTGGAAACTCCTCTACCACCTCCAAGGTTGTGAACTCCTGAGCATTTTCCATTCCAGATATGTATTCACTGGTTTTGTAACTCTTCTTCTCTAATTGTGTCTTACTTGGGGTGAAGGTAATGTCAAGGCATTCTTCTGGATGAGAGCGGGACGATATATGTGCAGCATATATTTACATACACATTGGATTCATTTTCCAATTTTCCATTCGAAATGCTAATTCCTGACACTAAGCCATACCTAGTAGACTCAGACTATTCATCCTAATATAATGGGGAAAATTAACCCAACACAATAGAAATACAAGCACTTCAGAGGAGACATGTTGTATAGTTGGACTTGACATTTGCATTATATAAGGTAGGAGTTATAAATGTATTCAAATTTTAATGGACATATTCTCCATGTGTTTTTAAACTTAACAAATATGTGAATTCTTGTTTCCCTTTTCTTTAGCCTATTCACACATGTATATATATATGCATATATAGAATCCTAGCAGGTATCACACGTACATTTTTGTGAGGTGGCTGTCTTGGCAGATACAAATTGTGAGAAGAGTTCACTCCTCCTAAATGCTGTTGGAAATGAAAATTCAACCTATAGGAGAGCGTCCTAGTAAAACAACATTATGCATAAACTCATGTTCAGCAAAATACATATTTTTGCATCTGTGCATCATATATATTTACTGATCAATTTCGATTGGCATTTATATTGGTATTTTTTAATGTCTGTGAGTGTTGTGTGTGTGTGTGTGTGTGTGTGTGTGTGTGTGGATATAGATATAGATATAGATGTAGATTTAGATATACTCCCCAAATTTTTCAAAATATGAAATATATATGTCTAATATACACTCTCTAAATTCATTCATGTTCATGTATGTGGATTTATAATCAACTTTTCACAAGATTATAATCAGAAATATTCATCCACCTGAAATATATATTTGTTTCCTAGTACTGAAAACTAACTTCAGTGAATGGTGCATACATATCCTAATTATTCTACAGTAACCGACGCAGTATAACATCAATGCAAGTAGACTCCTATGGGACATGATATGTAATTTGTCATTCATTTGTATTCGACACTGGTACATTATTGTTTCTTCAGTTTTTGCAAATCATAGAATTTACATTTCATGCACAAGTTCACAAATTAATAGGCATTTGTTTCAACTTTAATCACTTCTTGCTTCAGAACACATGTATTGTCAGGGTTTCTTGAATGTTCTTTTCATGAGACTTCTTTCCAAACACATTATTTTGAATTTCCATAGTCATTTTGAAGCAAAACTCACACACTCTTCATGATAAACCAAAACACTAATATTTCGTTTAGATATATAACTGGTTGGAATGAATGATTGTATATCAATATACAATTTCCTTTAATTTTTCAGATATCAGTTCAATTCATTATTTAAAGTTCAAAAAAGTTATATTATTTATTCACAGTATGGTCTATTCATGCTTTTTCTCTATGTTCATAGAAACAGGGTACACCTCTTTGTACCCCCGATTCTGATTTTACATCTTCAATATATTGCTCCCAGAAATGGTGAAAGAATTACTCATGTCACCTCATTATCACAGTAATATTCTGGACAAAAAATGGAAAGGTCACACTTATGATTGTACCAAATCCTAAATTGAAAGTGAACATGGATTTCTAAAAACATCCATGTCCAGGTTGCCTAATGCTGTCAATTGTCAATCCTATTGGTGACTACATTTTTGTTTTTTCCTAATTTATATATTCAAACTCAATCCTGTTGAAAATGTCTAATTCTATCACTCACTTTATACTTTGCCTGATTTCGTAATGTTTCTATTGATCTCTGCTTTTCTACATATTTTCCCCAGTTCAACATAGTGACTGACTCTTCATATGTGCTGACATTTACATTCACTCTATAACCGAAAGTCTATTGCTAAAGAACTTTTGGTCCAAATCCTATACTCACTCTTCTTCCTAAACCTACCGACTATCTTCCTAATCCTACTGAATATCCCTTTTTGACTGGGTGCTCTCTTCTAGATTCAATCATCCAATTTACAAGGTCCTATGCCATTGTATATCGAATTATCTGAGACATTTTTGCAGAACATAATTCAAAGCTAAGTATCCCAATCAAGGGCAGAACCCTTATGGGCTTCAAATCATACCTAGATTTCTGTTTTCATACTTATATTTCACATCTATATTTTGTAAGCATTGCAGGTTCCCAATACCATTATTCATTGCACAGAATCATTCGTAACCCATATCAAACCTGTTTTTAACCCCAATTATACACTGGTCCCTCAATCATCTTACAGAAGAGCAGGGACAGAGTGGTTCTTACAATACAGGAAAGTTGGGGATATTCCATCTGATGAGAACCTCAAAGGTCCATGCAGAAATGATACCTGGAGAAGTTGTAGGCAGGTATGAAGGACCTGAGAGATCAAAAGTCATCTTCCATGGCAAATATCTTGGTCAGAAATAAGGGATGTGTCTGAATCAGCCTCTCTCTTCTTATTGTAGAGAAGATGGACCAAACCAGGCCTGTGTGGAGAGCTGTTCCTGGGTGCCTATGGTTGATATACCATTCTCCCTTGTGAAAGTGTCACAGGAAGTAGGGGAAGCCTCCATCTCATGGGACCCTTGGAAGCAACAGTTAGGACAATGTGGTTGCCAAGGAAGTGACTCATTCAGTTCCAAAGAAAGTGACATACCTCATTTCCTTGGAGATGGAACTCTCTGAAATTTGTATCCAAGAGGCCAGGCACCCAGAGGCAGTCCCAGTCCCAGTCCCAGTGGGCTCACTTGTTTGGATTTACCAAGGACAGAGTCAGTTTTCTTGGTACCTACTGATGTGAGGATGGCCTAATGCCAAGAGAACTCTGAAGATGGACCTTTCCTGAGAAAGCAGGTAGTGGCTCACCACTTTTTCCTGAAAACTACAAAGAGTTGAACAAGGAAACAAGATCTGAGAGAAGACAGGACATTTCGGGGGAACATAGTATGGCCCCCAGTCAGAGGAAACTCCGGATAGTCACAGACCTACTTGGGGGAAGGAGGTGCCTTTGTGGGAGTGGGTGTGTGTTTGTTGTTTTGTCTCATGTTCTGAGAATAGGTAGGAAAGGCTGTTTGTTTGGTTTGGAGTGGACAGTTTCTAGTAAGTTGTTTGATCAGGCGAGTGTTTCTGTTTCGGTGTATCCCAATGTGTCCGTTGTTGTAGACATTAAAAAGAGAATGCATTAATGGAGGTGTCCTGTCTAGTATATATCTTCCCATAATTCATCCTGCCCAATATATGAATGGACTGCAGCTTGTCTTATCGATGTGCAACACCTGCTATCTTTCTACGTTGCTGTTTTCTTCCTGAATTCTAGCCACTCTCCAGAATAGGCTCATGGTTTTGTGTCCAAAATATGTACCACCTCCAAGCTCTGTGACATGGCCATGTACTGGATAGCTGAAGAGAATGGCGAGCATCTCAGAAAACTCAGATATCAGTGTGACCAGGAAAGTCTCAGTGCAGAAACCCTGCTTTGGGCCTTTTGCTGACTTATTGTTGTGTTGCACTGAATGTCAGGAAGGTCTTTGCCTCAGGCCACCCCTTTGTAAAGCCTGAAGAAAACAGTTTTCAAATGGAAATGAATGGGCATCACCTGTGGCTTCTGGCTTCATTGCTTTGGGAAAGGATGTGTCTGAATCAGCCTCTTGGCCATGTGTGTGGCTGTGACTTAGATTCTCAGCACCTAACGAATCTAAAAATGATCCCCTGCGTGCATCCAAAACCATAAGGGCAAAAAATCTTTCATTGTGGATGAATTCTCTTGCCTTCCTCTGTTAAAATCCTGAACTCCATAAGTGAGAATAGGGATTCTTTGGGTCAAATGAGTTCTTCAAATCTCTGCAGAGGTGCTTGGGTTTTCGAATAACTTTAAATCACATAAAGAATGTATTCCTGAAATCAGTAGGCCTCAAATCGGAGAAACACAGAAGAATTAACGGCAGGCTTATTTGATCATTGCTGGTTCACAGAAACGGTGTCCAGGCCACCCTGACTTTAGGCAAATGAGGGGCAAACGAGCTGATTTTGGACACTGTCTTGGGCTGCGCCCCTCATGGAAACCTCCAGCCAGAGGTTAAGATGAGTTACTATATGGAATAAGATGAGGGCCATGTGGGAGTGTTTCGGTTTTAATTTTGGTCATTTGTGTGACAGTTGGAAGAAATGACTGTGTCCACGTGGGCTTGAACTCTGGTGTGATTCCCCTTAGAGACTGGGTTTTGGAACTGAACTCAGAGAAGCATTGCCATGAATTTTGTTGGGATTTTAAGAGGCCACGCATGAAAGTCGCTCTTGGAAACTGAGACCTAGGCCCCAGGTGGATTTCCACAGAGGCCTGGGAAACTCAGCAAGGATATCACATGATTTTCTTCTTAAAGAAATGGCAGCCATAGTTGAGAGTCAAAACACACATGGACCTCACATTGTAGACCTCAATGGGCCTGGCCTAATGTGACCTTTTTTCCACTCTTTGGGAAGCCTTGCCTTTTAGAGTTCTCCAGAGATTTCATTGAAATGAGCTTCCTCACCATTTAATGTTTGCTGCATGAATTGAAACCCACAGTGCCTCCAACTTCATGCTTGAAAAATGGCTAGATAAATACCATGAAATTTTTGAAATTCCTATGACCAGGTGGCACTGGAGAAACATTGGATGTCCTGTTGCTGATTATGAGTATACCAGACAGTGCCTTGATTTACTGAGTTTCATGAAAATGGTGTAGAACAGAGATGCCAGTAAGTTGGAGCCTGCTGAGTAGTGGGTCTAGAGCAGTGGTGGGGAGGTGTTTGATAAAACATCCGTGGTAGGGCCATGTGGATCTACCATTGGATTCCAAAGGGCTTGTAACTCACATGGTGCAGCCAGCAGACCCTTATATGTAAAGGCATCCTGTTATATGGAGAGTTTTCAGAGGAAAATGAAGAATCAGGTTGATATGGACAAGGGGGCAATGGGCCAAGCTGTGAGAGATAGAAGCCTAGTTAGTGCATTCCCTTGCAGACCCTGAACAACCACACATGACACAACTCCCTCCAGCACTGTGTCTCAGTTTAGCTCCTAGTATTTCGTGAAACAAATACCAAACTCACAGTGCAGCAGGAAAAACACCACAAAAATTGGAGGAGGACCAAATCTCTTCACAGTCCACACGGGGAGACACTTAGTCTCCAGTGGCCTCAGTTAACCTACAAAGAGAGGATTCAGCACTGCTTCATCTAGTTCTTTGGAAAATAAGAAACCATGTCCTCCAGGTCACATAGATGCAGACCCAGCTCTCATAGTCTCACTACAAAGGAAGCCAAATCTCCTGAAAACAACATATATTTCAAGTGCGGAATCTCAGAGGAGTTTCTCAAAAAGTTTTTAGGCCAGCAGAGCTCCATGTTTGTGGAGTGTTTACCCTGTCCCTTAGTTTTGGAAACTTTTCTACCACCTCCAAGGTTGTGAACTCCTGAGCATTTTCCATTCCAGATATGTATTCACTGATTTTGTAACTCCTCTCCTCTAATTGTGTCTTACTTGGGGTGAAGGTGATGTCAAGGCATTCTTCTGGATGAGAGCGGGAGGAAATTGTGCAGCATATATTTACATACGCATTGGATTCATTTTCAAATTTTCCATTCGAAGTACTGAATCCCTGACATTAACCCATACCTGGTAGACTTAGACAGTTCATCCTAATATAATGGGGAAAATTAACCCAACACAATAGAAATACAAGCACTTCAGAGGAGACATGTTGTATAGGTGGACTTGACATTTGTATTATATAAGGTAGGAGTTATAAATCTAGTCAAATTTTAATTGAAATATTCTCCATGTGTTTTTAAACTTAACAAATATGTGAATTCTTGTTTCCCTTTTCTGTAGCCTATTCACACATGTATATTTATATGCATATATAGAATCCTACCAGGTATCACATGTACATTTTTGTGAGGTGGCTGTCTTGGCAGATACAAATTGTGAGAAGAGTTCACTCCTCCTAAAAGTTGTTGGAAATGAAAATTCAACCTATAGGAGAGCGTCCTAGTACAACAACATTATACATAAACTCATGTTCAGGAAAATAAATATGTTTGCATCTGTGGATGATATATATTTACTGATGAATTTCGATTGGCATTTATATTGGTACTTTTTAATGTCTGTGAGTGTTGTGTGTGTGTGTGTGTGTGTGTGTGTGCGTGCGTGTGTGTGTGTGTGTGTGTGTATATATATATATATATATATATATATATATAGATATATATATAGATGTAGATATAGATATAGATATACTCTCCAAATTTATCAAAATATGGAATATATGTGTCTAATATACACTCTCTAAATTCATTCATGTTCATGTATGTGGATTTGTAATCAACTTTTCACAAGATTATAATCAGAAATATTCATCCACTTGAAATCCATATTTGTTTCCTAGTACTGAAAACTAATTCAGTGAATTGTGCATACAAATCCTAATTATTCTACAGTAACTGACCCAGTCTAACATCAATGCAAGTAGACTCCTATGGGACATGATATGTAATTTGTCATTCATTTGTATTCGACACTGCTACATTATTGTTTCCTCAGTTTTTGCACATCATAGGATATACATTTCATCCCCAAGTTCACAAATAAATAGGCATTTGTTTCAACTTTAATCACTTCTTGCTTCAGAACACATGTATTGTCAGGGTTTCTTGAATGGTCTTTTCATGAGACTTCTTTCCAAACACATTATTTTGAATTTCCATAATCATTTTGAAGCAAAACTCACACACTCTTTATGATAAACCAAAACATTAATATTTCCATTAGATATATAACTGGTTGGAATGAATGATTGTATATCAATATACGACTTCCTTTAATTTTTCAGATATCAGTTCAATTCATTATTTAAAGTTCAAAAAAGTTATATTATTTATTCACAGTATGGTCTATTCATGCTTTTTCTCTATGTTCATAGAAACAGGGTACACCTCTTTCTACCCCCGATTCTATTTTACATCTTCAATATATTGCTCCCAGAAATGGTGAAAGAAATACTCATGTCACCTCATTATCACAGTAATATTCTGGACAAAAAATGGAAAGGTCACACTTATGATTGTACCAAAGCCTAAATGGAAAGTGAACATGGATTTCTAAAAACATCCATTTCCAGGTTGCCTAATGCTGTCAATTGTCAATCCTATTGGTGACTACATTTTTGTTTTTTCCTAGTTTATATATTCAAACTCAACCCTGTTGAAAATGTCTAATTCTATCACTCACTTTATACTTTGCCTGATTTCGTAATGTTTCTATTGATATCTGCTTTTCTACATATTTTCCCCAGTTCAACATAGTGACTGACTCTTCATATGTGCTGAAATATACTTTCACTCTATAACTGAAAGTCTATTGCTAAAGAACTTTTGGTCCAAATCCTATACTCACTCTTCTTCCGAAACCTACTGACTATCTTCCTAATCCTACTGAATATCCCTTTTTGACTAGATGTTCTCTTCTAAATTCAATCATCCAAAGTACAAGGTCCTATGCCATTGTATGTCAAATTATCTGAGACAAATTTGCAGAACATAATTCAAAGTTCAGTATCCCAATCAAGGGCAGAACCCTTCTGGGCTTCAAATCATACCTAGATGTCTGTTTTCATACTTATATTTCACCTCAATATTCTTGTAAATATTTCAGGTTCCCAATACCATTATTCATCGCACAGAGTCATACGTAACCAAAATCAAACCTGTTTTTAACCCCCAGTATACACTGTTCCCTCAATCATTTTACAGAAGAGCAGGGACAGAGTGGTTCTTACAATACAGGAGAGTTGGGGACCTTCCACATGAAGAGAACCTCAAATGTCCATGCACAAATCATACCTGGAGAAGTTGTAAGCAGGTATGAAGCACCTGAGAGAGCAAAAGTCATCTTCCATGGCAAACAACCTGGTCAGGATGAAGGAATGTGTCTGAATCGGCCTCTCTCTTCTTATTGTAGAGAACATGGACCAAACCAGGCCTGGGTGGAGAGCTGTTCCCGGGTGCCAATGGTTGATATACATTCTACCTTATGAAAGTGTCAGAGGAAGTAGGGGCAAACTCCATCTTATGTTACCCTTGGAAGCAACTGTTAGGACAAAGTGGTTGCCAAGGCAGTGACCTCATTCAGTTCCAAAGAATGTGACATACCTCATTTCCTTGGTGATGGAACTCTCTGAACTTGGTATCCAAGAAGCCAGGCAGCCAGAGGCAGTCCCAGTCCCAGTCCCAGTGGGCTCACTTGTTTGGATTTACCAAGGACAGAGTCAGTTTTCTTGGTACCTAATGATGTGAGGAAGGCCAAATGCCAGAAGAGCTCTGAAGATGGACCTTTCCTGAGAAAACAGGTAGTGGCTAACCACTTTTTCCTGACTTCTTCACAGAGTTGTTCAAGGAAACAAGATCGGAGAGAAGACAGGACATTTCGGGGGAACATAGTATGGCCCACCAGTCAGAGGACACCCCAGATAGTCACAGACCTACTTGGGGGAAGGAGGTGCCTTTGTGGGAGTGCGTGTGGGTTTGTTGTTTTGTCTCATGTTCTGAGAATAGATAGGAAAGTAGGTTTGTTAGGTTTGGAGTGGACAGTTTCTAGTAAGTCATTTGACACGGTGAGTGTTTCTGTTTCTGTGTATTCCACTATGTCCATTGTTGTAGACATTAGAAAAGAGAATGCATTAATGGATGTGTCCTGTCTAGTATAAATCTTCCCATAATTCATCCTGCCAATATATAAATGGACTGCAGCTTGTCTTATCGATGTGCAACATCTGCTATCTTTCTAAGTTGTTGTTTTCTTCCCGAATTCTGGCCACTCTCCAGAATAGGCTCATGAATTTGTGTCCAAAATGGTACCACCTCCAAGCTCTGTGACATGGCCACGTACTGGATAGCTGAAGAGAATGGCGAGCATCTCAGAAAACTCAGATATCAGTGTGACCAGGAAAGTCTCAGTGCAGAAACCCTGCTTTGGGCCTTTTGCTTACTTACTGTTGTGTTGCACTGAATGTCAGGAAGGTCTTTGCCTCAGGCCACCCCTTTGTGAAGCCTGAAGAAAACAGTTTTCAAATGGAAATGAATGGGCCTCCCCTGTGGCTCTTTGCTTAATTGCTTTGGAAAGGGATGTGTCTTTATCAGACTCTTGGACCTGTGTGTGGCTGTGACTTAGATTCTCAGCACCTGATGGATCTTAAGAATGATCCCATGTGAGCTTCCAAACCAAAATGGCAAAAAATATCATTCATTGTGAATGAAGTCTCTTGCTTTCCTCTGTTAGGCTCCTGCACTCCATCAAATGAGAATAGGGATTCTTTGGGTCAAATGAGTTCTTCAAAGCCCTGCAGAGGTGCTTGTGTTTTCGCATGACTCGAAATCACCTAAAGAATCGATACCTAAATTCAGTAGGCCTCAAATTGGAGAAACACAGAAGTATTAACGGCAGGCTTATTTGTTCAATCCTGGTTCACAGAAACGGTGTCCAGGCTACCCTGACTTTAGGCAAATGAGGGGCAAACGAGCTGATTTTGGACACTGTCTTGGGCTGCGCCCCTAATGGAAACCTCCAGCCAGAGGTTAAGATGATTGACTATATGGAATAAGATGAGGGCCATGTGGGAGTGTTTTGGTTTTAATTTTGGTCATTTGTGTGGCATTCGAAAAAATGACTGCGTGTACGTGGGCTTGAAATCTGGTGTCATTCCCCTTAGAGACTGGGTTTTGGAACTGAACTCAGAGAAGCATTGCCATGAATTTTGTTGGGATTTTAAGAGGCCACGCATGAAAGTCACTCTTGGAAACTGAGACCTAGGCCCCGGGTGGATTTCCACAGAGGCCTGGGAATTTCAGAAAGGATATCACATGATTTTATTCTTAAAGAAATGGCAGCCATAGTTGAGAGTCAAAACACACATGGACCTCACATTGTAGACCTCAATGGGCCTGGCCTAATGTGACCTTTTTCCACTCTTTGGGAAGCCTTGCCTGTGAGAGTTCTCCAGAGAATTCATTGAAATGAGCTTCCTCACCATTTAATGTTTGCTGAATGAATGGAAACCCCCATTGCCTCCAACTTCATGCTTGAAAAATGGCTAGATAAATACCATGAAATTTTTGAAATTCCTATGACCAGGTGGCACTGGAGAAACATTGGATGTCCTGTTGCTGATTATGAGTATATCAGACAGTGCCTTGATTTACTGAGTTTCATGAAAATGGTGTAGAACAGAGATGCCAGTAAGTTGGAGCCTGCTGAGTAGTGGGTCTAGAGCAGTGGTGGGTAGGTGTTTGATAAATCATCCGTGGTAGGGCCATGTGGATCTACCATTGGATTCCAAAGGGCTTGTAACTCACATGGTGCAGCCAGCAGACCCTTATATGTTAAGGCATCTTGTTATATGGAGAGTTTTCAGAGGAAAATGAAGAATCAGGTTGATATGGACATGGGGGCAATGGGGCAAGCTGTGAGAGATAGAAGCCTAGTTGGTGCATTCTCTTGTAGACCCTGACCCACCACACGTGACAGAACTCCCTCCAGCACTGTGTCCCAGTTTAGCTCCTAGTATTTCGGGAAACAAATACCAAACTCACAGTGCAGCAGAAAAATAACCACAAAATGTGGAGGAGGACCAAATGGCTTCAGTGTCCACACGGGGACACAATTAGTCTTCAGTGGCCTCAGTTTACCTACAAAGAGAGGATTCAGCACTGCTTCATCTTGTTCATTGGAAAATAAGAAACCATGTCCTCCAGGTCACATAGATGCAGACCCAGCTTTGATGGTCTCACTACAAAGGAAGACAAATCTCTTGAGAACAACATATAATTCAAGTGCGGAAGCTCAGAGGCAGTTTATCAAAAAGTTTTTAGGCCAGCAGAGCTCCATGTTTGTGGAGTGTTTACCCTGTCCGTTAGTTTTGGAAACTCCTCTACCACCTCCAAGGTTGTGAGCTCCTGAGCATTTTACATTCCAGATATGTATTCACTGATTTTGTAACTCTTCTCCTCTAATTGTGTCTTACTTGGGGTGAAGGTAATGTCAAGGCATTCTTCTGGATGAGAGCGGGAGGATATTTGTGCAGCATATATTTACATACACATTGGATTTATTTTCCAATTTTCCATTCGAAGTACTGAATCCCTGACACTAACCCATACCCAGTAGACTCAGACTATTCATCCTAATATAATGGGGAAAATTAACCCAACACAATAGAAATACAAGCACTTCAGAGGAGACATGTTGTATAGTTGGACGTGACATTTGCATTATATTAGTTAGGAGATATAAATCTAGTCAAATTTTAATGGAAATATTCTCCATGTGTTTTTAAACTTAACAAATATGTGAATGCTTGTTTCCCTTTTCTGTAGCCTATTCACACATGTATATTTATATGCATATATAGAATCCTACCAGGTATCACATGTACATTTTTGTGAGGTGGCTGTCTTGGCAGATACAAATTGTGAGAAGAGTTCACTCCTCCTAAATGCTGTTGGAAATGAAACTTCAACCTATAGGAGAGCGTCCGAGTAGAACAACATTATACATAAACTCATGTTCAGTAAAATAAATATGTTTGCATCTGTGGATGATATATATTTACTGATGAATTTCGATTCGCATTTATATTGGCACTTTTTAATGTCTGTGAGTGTTGTGTGTGTGTGTGTGTAGATATAGATATAGATATACTCTCCAAATTTTTCAAAATATGAAATATATATGTCTAATATACACTCTCTAAATTCATTCATGTTCATGTATGTGGATTTATAATCCACTTTTCACAAGATTATAATCAGAAATATTCATCCACCTGAAATACATATTTGTTTCCTAGTACTGAAAACTAACTTCAGTGAATGGTGCATACAAATCCTAATTATTCTACAGTAACTGACCCAGTCTAACATCAATGCAAGTAGACTCCTATGGGACATGATATGTAATTTGTCATTCATTTGTATTCGACACTGGTACATTATTGTTTCTTCAGTTTTTGCACATCATAGGATATACATTTCATCCACAAGTTCACAAATTAATAGGCATTTGTTTCAACTTTAATCACTTCTTGCTTCTGAACACATGTATTCTCAGGGTTTCTTGACTGGTCTTTTCATGAGACTTCTTTCCATACACATTATTTTGAATTTCCATAATCATTTTTAAGCAAACCTCACACACTCTTCATGATAAACCAAAACACTAATATTTCCATTAGATATATCAATGGTTGGAATGAATGATTGTATATCAATATACGATTTCCTTTAATTTTTCAGATATCAGTTCAATTAATTATTTAAAGTTCAAAAAAGTTATTTTATTCACAGTATGGTCTATTCATGCCTTTTCTCTATGTTCATAGAAACAGGGTACACCTCTTTGTACCCCGATTCTTATTTTACATCTTCAATATATTGCTCCCAGAAATGGTGAAAGAAATACTCATGTCACCTCATTATCACAGTAATATTCTGGACAAAAATGGAAAGGTCACACTTATGATTTACCAAAACCTAAATGGAAGGTGAACATGGATTTCTAAAAACATCCGTGTCCAGGTTGCCTAATGCTGTCAATTGTCAATCCTATTGGTGACTACATTTTTGTTTTTTCCTAATTTATATATATAAACCCAACCCTGTTGAAAATGTCCAATTCTATCACTCACTTTATAATTTGCCTGATTTCGTAATGTTTCTATTGATATCTGCTTTTCTACATATTTTCCCCAGTTCAACATAGTGACTGACTCTTCATATGAGCTGACATTTACATTCACTCTATAACCAAAAGTGTATTGCTAAAGAACTTTTGGTCCAAATCCTATACTCACTCTTCTTCCTAAACCTACCGCCTATCTTCCTAATCATACTGAATATCCCTTTTTGACTGGATGTTCTCTTCTAAATTAAATCATCCAATGTACAAAGTCCTATGCCATTGTATATCGAATTATCTGAGACATCTTTGCAGAACATAATTCAAAGCTAAGTATCCCAATCAAGGGCAAAACCCTTCTGGGCTTCAAATCATACCTAGATTTCTCTTTTCATACTTATATATCACCTCTATATTCTTGTAAATATTGCAGGTTACCAATACCATTATTCATCGCACAGAATAGTTCGTAACCCAAATCAAACCTGTTTTTAACCCCAAGTATACACTGTTCCCTCAATCATTTTACAGAAGAGCAGGGACAGCGTGGTTCCTACAATACAGGAAAGTTGGGGACCTTCCACCTAATGAGAACCTCAAATGTCCATGCAAAAATGATACCTGGAGAAGTTGTACACAGGTATGAAGCAACTTAGAGAGCTTAAGTCATCTTCCATGGCAAACAACCTGGTCAGAATGAAGGGATGTTTCTGAATCTGCATCTCTCTTCTTATTGTAGAGAAGAGGGACCAAACCAGGCCTGAGTGGAGAGTTGTTCCTGGGTGCCAATGGTTGATATACATTCTACCTTATGAAAGTGTCACAGGAAGTAGGGGCAACCTCCATCTTATGTTACCCTTGGAAGCAACTGTTAGGACAAAGTGGTTGCCAAGGCAGTGACCTCATTCAGTTCCAAAGAATGTGACATACCTCATTTCCTTGGTGATGGCACTCTCTGAACTTGGTATCCAAGAATCCAGGCACCCAGATGCAGTCCCAGTCCCAGTCCCAGTGGGCTCACTTGTTTGGATTTCCCAAGGACAGAGTCAATTTTCTTGGTACCTAATGATGTGAGAATGGCCAAATGTCAGGAGAGCTCTGAAGGTGGACCATTTCTGAGAAAACAGGTAGTGGCTAACCACTTTTTCCTGACATCTTCACAGAGTTGGTCAAGGAAACACAATCTGAGAGAAGACAGGCCATTTCGGGGGAACATTGTATGGCCCACTGGTCAGAGGACACTCCGGATAGTCACAGACCTACTTGGGGGAAGGAGGTGCCTTTGTGGGAGTGGGTGTGGGTTCGTTGTTTTGTCTCATGTTCTGAGAATAGATAGGAAAGGCGGTTTGTTTGGTTTGGACTGGACAGTTTCTAGTAAGTCATTTGACACGGCGAGTGTTTCTGTTTCTGTGTATCCCACTGTGTCCGTTGATGTAGACATTAGAAAAGAGAATGCATTAATGGATGTGTCCTGTCTAGTATAAATCTTCCCATAATTCATCCTGCCCAATATATGAATGGACTGCAGCTTGTCTTATCGATGTGCAACACCTGCTATCTTTCTAAGTTGTTGTTTTCTTCCTGAATTCTGGCCACTCTCCAGAATAGGCTCATGGATTTGTGTCCTAAATATGTACCACCTCCAAGCTCTGTGACATGACCATGTACTGGATAGCTGAAGAGAATGGCGAGCATCTCAGAAAACTCAGATATCAGTGTGACCAGGATAGTCTCAGTGCAGAAACCCTTCTTTGGGCCTTTTGCTTACTTATTGTTGTGTTGCACTGAATGTCAGGAAGGTCTTTGCTCAGGCCACCCCTTTGTGAAGCCTGAAGAAAACAGTTTTCAAATGGAAATGAATGGGCCTCACCTGTGGCTCTTGCTTAATTGCTTTCGAAAGGGATGTGTCTTTATCAGCCTCTTGGACCTGTGTGTGGCTGTGACTTAGATTCTCAGCACCTGATGGATCTTAAGAATGATCCCATGTGAGCTTCAAAAACCAAAATGGCAAAAAATATCATTCATTGTGGATGAAGTCTCTTGCCTTCCTCTGTTAGGTTCCTACACTCCATCAAATGAGAATAGGGATTCTTTGGGTCAAATGAGTTCTTCAAAGCCCTGCAGAGGTGCTTGTGTTTTTGCATGACTCTAAATCACCTAAAGAATCGATATCTAAAATCAGTAGGCCTCAAATTGGAGGAACACAGAAGTATTAACGGCAGGCTTATTTGTTCACTCCTGGTTCACAGAAACTGTGTCCAGGCTACCCTGACGTTAGGCAAATGAGGGGCAAACGAGCAGATTTTGGACACTGTCTTGGGCTGCGCCCCTCATGGAAACCTCCAGCCAGAGGTTAAGATGATTGCCTATATGGAATAAGATGAGGGCCATGTGGGAGTGTTTTGGTTTTAATTTTGGTCATTTGTGTGGCATTGGAAAAAATGACTGGGTACACGTGGGCTTGAACTCTGGTGTGATACCCCTTAGAGACTGGGTTTTGGAACTGAACTCAGAGAAACATTGCCATGAATTTTGTTGGGATTTTAATAGGCCAAGCATGAAAGTCGCTCTTGGAAACTGAGACCTAGGCCCCGTGTGGATTTCCACAGAGGCCTGGGAAACTCAGCAAGGATATCACATGATTTTATTCTTAAAGAAATGGCAGCCATAGTTGAGAGTCAAAACACACATGGACCTCACATTGTAGACCTCAATGGGCCTGGCCTAATGTGACCTTTTGTCCACTCTTTGGGAAGCCTTGCCTGTGAGAGTTCTCCAGAGAATTCATTGAAATTAGCTTCCTCACCATTTAATGTTTGCTGCATGAATTGAAATCCACAGTGCCTCCAACTTCATGCTCGAGAAATGGATAGATAAATACCATGAAATTTTTGAAATTCCTATGACCAGGTGGCACTGGAGAAATATTGGATGTCCTGTTACTGTTCATGAGTATACCAGACAGTGCCTTGATTTACTGAGTTTCATGAAAATGGTGTAGAACAGAGATGCCAGTAAGTTGGAGCCTGTTGAGTAGTGGGTCTAGAGCAGTGGTGGGGAGGTGTTTGATACAACATCCGTGGTAGGGCCATGTGGATCTACCATTGGATTCCAAATGGCTTGTAACTGACATGGTGCAGCCAGCAGACCCTTATATGTAAAGGCATCTTGTTATATGGAGAGTTTTCAGAGGAAAATGAAGAATCAGGTTGATATGGACAAGGGGGCAATGGGGCAAGCTGTGAGAGATAGAAGCCTAGTTGGTGCATTCTCTTGCAGACCCTGACCCACCACACGTGACACAACTCCCTCCAGCACTGTGTCTCAGTTTAGCTCTTAGTATTTCGTGAAACAAATACCAAACTCACAGTGCAGCAGGAAAAACACCACAAAAAGTGGTGGAGGACCTAATGGCTTCACAGTCCACACGGGGAGACACTTAGTCCCCAGTGGCCTCAGATTACCTACAAAGAGAGGATTCAGCACTGCTTCATCTTGTTCATTGGAAAATAAGAAACCATGTCCTCCAGGTCACATAGATGCAGACCCAGCTTTGATGGTCTCACTACAAAGGAAGCCAAATCATCTGAAAACAACATATATTTCAATTGCGGAAGCTCAGACGCAGTTTCTCAAAAAGTTTTTCGGCCAGCAGAGCTCCATGTTTGTGGAGTGTTTACCCTGTCCTTTAATTTTGGAAACTCCTCTACCACCTCAAAGGTTGTGAACTCCTGAGCATTTTCCATTCCAGATATGTATTCACTGATTTTGTAACTCTTCTCCTCTAATTGCGTCTTACTTGGGGTGAAGGTAATATCAAGGCATTGTTCTGGATGAGAGCGGGAGGATATTTGTGCAGCATATATTTACATACACATTGGATTCATTTTCCAATTTTCCATTCAAATACTGAATCCCTGAAACTAACCCATACCTAGTAGACTCAGACTATTCATCCTATTATAATGGGAAAATTTAACCCAACACAATAGAAATACAAGCACTTCAGAGGAGACATGTTGTATAGTTGGACTTGACATTTGCATTATATAAGGTAGGTGTTATAAATCTAGTCAAATTTTAATGGAAATATTCTCCATGTGTTTTTAAATTTAACAAATATGTGAATTCTTGTTTCCCTTTTCTGTAGCCTATTCACACATGTATATTTATATGCATATATAGAATCCTACCAGGTATCACACGTACATTTTTGTGAGGTGGCTGTCTTGGCAGATACAAATTGTGAGAAGAGTTCACTCCTCCTAAAACTGTTTTAAATGAAAATTCAACCTATAGGAGAGCGTCCTAGTAGAACAACATTATACATAAACTCATGTTCAGTAAAATAAATATTTTTGCATCTGTGGATGATATATATTTACTGATGAATTTCTATTGGCATTTATATTGGTACTTTTTAATGTCTGTGAGTGTTGTGTGTGTGTGTGTGTGTGTGTGTGTGTGTATATAGATATAGATATAGATATAGATATAGATATAGATATAGATAGATATAGATATACTCTCCAAATTTTTGAAAATATGGAATATTTTTGTCTTATTTTGCACTTCCTAAATTTTTCGTATTCATGAATGTGTATTTATAATCATCTTTTCTCAAGATTATTCTCAGAAACATTCATATACCCTACTAGACTCTGACTACTAATACTAATATAATGGAGAAAAATATCCCAAACAGAATAGAAATACAAGCATTTCAGAAGGGACATGGTGTATAGTTGGACTTGCCTTTTGCATGATATAAGGTAGGAGTTATAAATCTATTCAATTTGCTGAAATACTTTTCCATGTGTTATTTTTTTTGACACAAAACAAAATTTAATCTTCGAAAACTAAATAAAATTGACACATCCTTAACCAAGCTAATGAAGAAAAAAATCCTCAAATTACTAAAATTAAGGATCGTAAAAGAACTTTTACAGAGTACACAACTAAAATACAGAGAATAATTGAAAACTAATTTGAAAATTTATACTCTAATAAATTAAAATACAATGATGACATCAATAAAATTTTAGAGATATTCCCAAACTGAATTAGTAGGACATGAACAATTTAAACAAATCAATTTCAAGCAATGAAATAGAAGTTGCTGTCAACAGCCTACCAATCAAGCAGAGCCCAGGAACAGACAGATTCTCAGTCAAGTTCTACAAGACCTTCAAAGAAGCATTCATCACAATACTCCTCAAATTATTCCATAAAATAGAAAAGCATGGAACTCCTCCAACTCATTTCATGAGGCTAGTATCACTCACATACCAAAATCAGACAAAGACACATCAAGGAAAGAAAACTTCAGAGCAATATTCCTGACAAACATATATACAAAAATTCTCAATAAAATTCTTTTTTTTAAGCCAAAGTTAATCAAAAGGGATAAAGAGGGACACTACACACTATTCCATGTGTTTTTAAAGTTAAGAAATATATGAATTCCTGTCTCCCTTTCTCTGTAGCCTATTAAGCACATGTATTTTTATATGCACAAATAGAATCCTACCTGGTTTCACACGTACATTCTTGTGAGGTGACTGACTTGGCAGATACTATTTGTGAGAAGAGATCACTCCTCCTAAATGCTGTTGGTACCAAAAATTCAACCCATGGGTGAGCTTCCTAGATGAACAACATTCTACATACATCCATGTTCAGTAAAATGAATATTTTGGGATATGCGGATGAGTTATTTTTCATGATGAATTTCGATTGACATATATATTGTGACATTATAATGTGTGTGTGTTTGTGTGTCTATATATATATATATATATATATATATATATATATATATATATAAATATATATATATAGTCTCCAGATTTTCCAAAATATGAAATATATGTCTTCTTATACACCGCCTGAATTCATTCATATTCATATATGTGGATTTATAATTAACTTTTAACAAGTTTATTCTCAGAAATATACATCCACTGACATACATATTTGTTTCCTAGTACTGAAAACTAACTTCAGGGAAGGGTTCTTACAAATCCTAATATTTCTAGAGTAACTGACCAAGTTTAACATCAATGCAAATACATTCCTATTTGATATGATGTGTTTGTTAAAGTTCATTTTTATTCAAACTTGGTACGTTCTTATTTATTCAGTTTATGGACATCATAAAATATATCCCTTCATTCACAAGTTCACAAATTTATAAATATTTGGTTCACTTTCAATCACTTCCTCCTTCGGAACACATATATTCCTTCATGTTTCTTGACGGGTCTTTTCACTGGACTTCTTTCTAAACACGTTATTTTCGATTGAACAATCATTTTTGAAGCAAAACTCACACACTATTCATGATAAACGGTAACCCTAATAATACCATTAGATATATAACTGGTTGGAATTAATGTATGTATATCAATATATGATTTCCTCTATATTTTCAGATATTAAAACAATCCATTATTTAAATTTGGAACCAGTCATATAATTTTTTCACAGTATGGTCTATTAATGCATCATCTCTATATTCATCAACACAGGGTAAACCTATTAGTATCCCCAGTACTAATTCATATGTTTTCAAAATATTGCTCCCAGAAAAGGTGGAAGAAATACTCATGTCACCTGATCTACATATACATATTATCACAGTAATATTCTGGACACAAAATGCAAAGGTCACCGTTATGATCGCAATAAAGCCTCAATGGAATGTGAACATGGATTACTAAAAACATCCATGCCCAGTTTGCCTAATGCTCTCAAATGTCAATCCAATTGGTGACTACATTTTTGTTTCTTTTTAAGATTATGTATTCAACCTCAACCCTGTTGAAAATGTCTAATCCTATCACTCACGTTATACTTTGCCTGATTTCCTAATGTCTCTATTGATGTCTGCTTTCCTACATATTTTTTCCCAGTTCATCATTGTGCCCGACTTTTCACATATGGTGCCATTAATATTCACTCTCTAACCGAAACCTATTGCTAAAGAACTTTTAGTCCAAATCCTAGACTCACTCTTCCTCCTAAACCTACTGACTATCTTTCTAATCCTACACACTATCCCTTTTTCACTGGATGTTCTCTTCTACATTCAATCATCTGAGGTACAGGGTCTTATGCCATTGTATATCGATTTAACTGAGACCTCGGTGCAAAACATTACTCAAGCTAAGGATCCCAATCAAGGGCCCAAATCCTTCTGGGCTTAAAATATTACCTAGATTTCTGTTTTCATACTTATATTTTACCTCTATATTCTTTTAAATATCGCTGGTTCCCAATACCATTATTCATCCAGCAGAATGATTCCTAAGCCAAATGGAACATGCTATTAACCCTAACCATACAATGTTCCCTCAATCTCACTTTACAGAAGAGGAGGGATAAAGTTGATATTAAAATACAGGAAGTTAGGAGATCTTCCACCTGCTGAGTACCTCAAAATCCATGCAGAAATAATCCCTGGAGAAGATGTTGGCAGCTATGAAAGACCTGAGAGAACAAAAGTCATATTCCATGGCAAACAACATGGTCAGGATGAAAGGATGTGTCTGAGTCATCCTCTCTATTTTTAATGCAGGGAAGATGTACCAAAGCAGGCCTGTGTGGAGAGCTGTTCCCAGGTGACTATGGTTTCTATACCATTCTAACATGTGAATGTATCACAGGAAGTAGGGCAGCCTCCATGTCAGGAGACACTAGGACGCAACTGTTAGGACAAAGTGGTGGCCAAGACAGGGACCTCATTTATTTCCTGAAGGTAGTGACCTCACCTCATTTCCTTGGTGATGGAACTCTCTGAATTTTGTGATCCAGGAAGCCAGGCACCCAGAGCCAGTCCCAGTCCCAGTTGCAGTGGGCTCACTTGTTTGGATTCACTAAGGACAGAGTCAGTCTTTCTTGGTACCTACTGATGTAAGGGTTGCCAAATACCAAGAAAGCTCTGAAGAGGGGTCTTTCCTGAGAGGACAGGAATTGGCTCACCACTGCCTCCTGACAACTTCACAGAGTTGACCAAGGAGACCAGATGTGAGACAGAAAGGCCATTTCTGGGGAACATCATATGGCCTACCAGTCAGAGGACACTCCAGATAGTGACAGACCTACTTGTGGGAAAAAGTTGCATTTGTGGGTGTTGGTTTGTGTTTGTGGTTTTTTTCTCATGTTCTGAGAATAGGTAAAAAAAGAGGTTTGTTTGGTTTGGAGTGGACTGTTTCCAGTAAGTCATTTGACAAGGAGACTGTTTCTATGTCTGTGTATCCCACTGTATTTTTCTTTGTAGATATTAGAAAAAAAATAGCTCATTGGTTGTGTCCTGTCTAGTAGAAAGCTTCCCAGCATGCATCCTTTCCAATTAATGAATGGACTAAGTCTTGCCTTATCCATGGGCAACACCGGCTATCTACCTAATTTTCCATTTTTTCATGAATTGTGGCCACTCTCAAGATTAGTATCATGTATTTTTGTACAAGATATGTACCACCTCCAAGCTCTGTGACATGGCCATGTACTGGATAGCTGAAGGGAATGGCGAGCATCTCAGAAAACTCATATATCAGAGTAACCAGGAAAGTCTCCGTGGAGAAACCCTGCTTGGGGCCTTTTGATTACCTATTGTTCTGTTGCTCTGAATGTCAGAAAGGTCTTTGCCTCAGGCCACCCCTTTGTGAAGCCTGAAGAAAACAGTTTTAAAATGGAAAAGAATGGGCATCACCTGTGGCTCTTTGCTTCATAGCTTTGGAAATGGATGTGTCTGAATCAGCCTCTTGGCCCTGTGTGAGCCTGTGGTTTAGATTTTCAGCACCTGATGAATCTAAAGAAAGATCCCATGTGGGCATCCAAAACCTAAATGGAAAAAAGATCAGTGATTGTGGATGATGCCTCTCGCCTTCCTCTGTAAGATTCCTGACCTCCATCAAGTGAGAATAGGGATCATTTGTGTCAAATAAGTTCTTCAAAGGGCTGCAGAGGGGAGACAATAGGTGCTTGGGTTTTCTTATAACTCCAATTCACACTAAAAATCTATACCCCACAGTCAGTATGCCTCAAATTTGAGAAGTGGAGTAGTATTAACGGCAGGCCTATTTGATCACTTCTGTTTCACACTAACGTTGTCCAGGCCACCCTGACTTTAGGCAAATGAGGGGCAAGGGAGTTTATTTTTGACACTGTCTTGGGCTGTGTCCCTCATGGAAACCTCCAGCTAGAGGTTATGATTAGTGTCTATATAAAAGATGAAGAGGGCCGTGTGAGAGTGTTTTGGTTTTAATTGTCATCATTTGTGTAGCAATTGGAAGAGATGCCTGGGTCCACCTGGGCTTGAACTCTGTTGTGATTCCCCTTAGAGACTGAGTTGTGTAACTGACCTCAGAGAAGTATTGCCATAAATTGTGTTGGGATTTCAGGAGGCCACACATGAGATTCACCATTGGAATCTGAGATCTTGGCCCAGGGTGACTTTACACAGAGCACTGGGAATCTAAGCCAGGATATCACAAGATTTTATTCTGAAAGATTCCAGCCATAGTTGAGAGTCAAAACACACATGCAACTCACATTGTAGACCTCAATGGGCCTGGCTTCATGAGACCTTTTGCCCACTCTTTGGGAAGCCTTGCCTGTGAGAGTTCACCAGAGCTTTCATTGAAATGAGATTCCTAACCATTTATTGGTTCCTGTATAAATTGAATCCCACAGTGCCTCCAACTTCATTATTGAAAAATATCTAGATATATACCATGAATTTTTTGAAATTACCATGACCAGGTGGCACTGGAGAACATTTGGATGTCCTGTTGCTAATCATGATTGTACCAGACAGTGCCTTAATTGACTGTGTTTCATGAAAATGCTGTAGAACATAGATGCCAGTAAGTTGGAGCCTGCAGACTAGTGGGCATAAAGCAGTGGAGTGTAGGTGTGTGAAAAAACATCAGTTGTGGGTCCACGTGGATCTGGCATTGGCTTAGAAATGACTTGTCACTGACATGGTACATCCAGCAGACCCTTCTATGTAAAGGCATCTTGTTATATGGAGAGGATTCCTGCCAATGATCAGAATAAGGGGGCTATTGTCGAGTTGAAAAGCTACGTGGGATTTAAGCCTCATTGGTGCATTTTACTGCAGACCCTCACCCACCACATATGAGAGTACATCCTCCAGCACTGTGTCCCAGTGGAACTCCTTGTATTTCGTGAAGCCAATACCAAACTCACAGTGCAGCAGTACGAAACACCACGATAGTGGAGCATGAACAAATGGCTTTACAGACAACACGGTTAGATACTTAGACCCCAGTGGCCAAAGTTTACCTACAAATAGAGAATTCAGCACTGCTGCCTCATGTCCACTAGAAAATAAGGAACCATGTCATCCAGGTCACATAGATGGAGACCCAGCATTGATGGTCTCACTACAAAGGAAGCAAAAGCTCCTGACAAAAACATATTTCAACTGCCCAACCTCAGAGGCAGTATCTCAAAAAGTCATTAGGCCAGCAGAGCTCCATGTTTGTGAAGTGTTTACCCTCTCCCTTTTTGTAAACTGTTCTACCTCCTACAAGTTTGTGAAGTTCTGAGCATTTTCCTTTCCACATATGTATTCACAGATTTTCTAACTCTTCTCCACTAATTGCGTCTTATTTGGGGCGAAGTTAATGTCAAAGCATTGTTCTGGCTGAGAGTGGGAAGATTTTTGTGTAGCACATATTTGCATACATATTAGATTCATTTTCCTATTTTCCATTTGAAATACTGAATCCCTGACACTAACCCATACCCTACTAGACTCTGACTACTAAACCTAATATGATGGAGAAAAAGAAACCTAACAGAATAGAAATACAGGCCTTTCATAGGAGGCATGGTGTATACTTGGACTTGCCTTCTGCTTTATCAATGGTATGTGTTATAAATCTAGTCAACTTTTCATTGTAATATTTCTCCATGAGTTTTTAAAGTTAACACATATGTAAATTTCTGTCTCCCTTTCTCTGTAGCCTATTCATCAAATGTATTTTTTTATGCATTTTTAGAATTCTACCTGGTATCACATGTACATTCTTGTGAGATCGCTTATTTTGGAAGATACAAATTGTGAGAAGAGATCGCTCCCTCTAAATACAGATGGAACTGGAATTTCCACCTATGGGTGAATTTCCTAGATGAACAATATTATGTATAAATAAATGTTCAGTAAAATGAATATTTTTGGATACGTGGATGATATATATTTCATGATGAATTTCGAATGGCATATATATTGCTACATTTTAATGTCTGTGTATGTGTGTATCTATCTATTTATCTATCTATCTATATAGATATAGATATCTACTCTTAAGATTTTCAAAATATGAAATATATGTGTCTTATTATACACTCCCTAAGTAAACTCATGTGTGTGTATGTAGATTTATAATCAACTTTTCACAAAATTGTTCTTAGAAATATTCATCCACCTTAAATACATATTTTTTCCTAGTACTGAAAAGTAAATTAAGTGAATGGTGTATACAATTCGTAATATTTCTACAGTGACTGAACCAGTTTCACATCAATGTAAGTAGACACCTATGGGACCATGATGTGTATTTTGAAGTTCATTTTTATTCAGACACTGGTACATTACTATTTCTGCAGTTTATGGACATTATAGGATATATCCTTTCATCCACAATTTCACAAATTTATAGGCATTTGGTTCACTTTCAATCACTTCCTACTTCAGAACACATGTATTCCTCCATGTTTCTTGACTGTTCTTTTCATGAGATTCTTTCCAAACACAGTATTATTGATTTCCATAATCACTTTTGAAGCCAAACTCACACACTCTTCATGATAAACCATAACGCTAATATTACCATTAGATGTATAACTGGTTGGAATGAATGTATGTATATCAATATAAGATTTCCTATATATTTTCACATATCAATTCAATCCATTATTTAATGTTTGAACCAGTTATATTATTTATTCACAGTATGGTCTATTAAGGCATCATCTCTATATTCGTAGACCGATGGTATACCTATTTGTATCCCCAATACTAATTTTTAAATCTTTAAAATATTGCTTTCAGAAATGGTGGAAGAAATACTGTAGTCACCTGATATACATATACATTTCATCACAGTAATATTCCTGAAACAAAATGCAAGGGTCACACTTATGATTGTATCAAAGCCTATATTGAAAGTGAGCATGTATTACTAACAACATCCATGCCCTGATTAACTAATGATCTCAAATATCATTCCTATTGGTGACTACATATTTGTTTCTTCCTAAGATTATATATTGAAACTGAACCCTGTTAAAAATGTCTTATCCTATCACTCACTTTGTACTTTGCCTTATTTCCTAATGTCTCTATTGATATCTGCTTTCCTACACATTTTCCCCAGTTTATCACTGTGACTGACTGTTCACATATGCTGACATTTACACTCACTCTCTAATCAAAACTCTATATCTAAAGAACATTTGGTCCAACTCCTCGACTCACTCAAATGGATTCTTCAAAGCCCTGCAGAGGGTAGCCCATAGTTGCTTGAGTTTTCTCATGACCCCAATTCACATAAAGAATCTATACCCCACAGAGAATAGGCCTCAAATTGGAGAAGTAGAGCAGTATTATTGGCAGGCCTATTTGATCACTCCTGCTTCACAGGAAGAGTTTCCATGCCACCCTGACTTTAGGCAAATGAGGGGCATGTGAGCTTATATTGGACACTTTCTTAAGCTGCGCCCTTCATGGAAACCTCCAGCCAGAGGTTATGATGAGTCTCTAAATTGAAGAAGATGAGGGCCATGTGGGAGTGTTTTGGTTTAATTGTGGTCATTTGTGTGGTGGTTGGAAGAGATGACTGGGTCCACCTGTGCTTGAACTCTGGAGTGATTCCCCTTAGAGACTGAGTTCTGGAACAGATATCAGAGAAGTATTGGCATGAATTGTGTTGGGATTTTAGGAGGCCACGCATGAGAGTTGCCCTTGGAGACTGAGATCTAGGCCCAGGATAGCTTTCAAAGAGCACTGGGAATCTCAGCCAGGATATCACATGACTTTATTCAGAAAGACTTGGAAGCCATAGTTGAGAGTCAAAACAAACATGGCCCTCAATTGTAGACCTCAATGGGCCTGGCTTAATGTGACCTTTTGGCCACTCTTTGGGAAGCCTTGCCTCTGAGAGTTCTCCCGAGCTTTAATTGAAATGAGCTTCCTCACCATTTCATGGTTCCCAAATGAATTGAATGCCACAGTGCCTCCAAATTTATCTTTGAAAATTGGCTAGATAAATACCATGAAATTTTTTAAATTCTTATGAACAGGTGGCACTGGAGAACCTTTGGATGTCTATTGCTGATCACGAGTGTACCAGACATTGCATTGATTGACTGGGTTTCATGAAAACGGTGAGAACAGAGATGCCAGAATGTTGAGGCCTGCTGACTAGTTGGCCTAGAGCAGTGGTGGGCAGGTGTATGATAAAACATCTGTCGTGGGGCCATGTGGATCTGCCATTGGCTTCCAAATGCCTTGTGACTGATATGGTGCAGCCAGCAGAACCATACAAGTTAAGGGACCTTATTATATGGAGAGGTTTCAGGGCAATATTCAGAATCAGGTTGATATGGACATGGGTGCAAGCTTTTGGGGATAGAAGCCTGGTTGGTGCATTCTCCTGCAGACCCTCACCCACTACACGTGAGAGTACTCTCTATAGCACTGTGTCCCAGTTTTTCTTTTTGTATTTTGTGAAGCCAATACCAAACTCCCAGTGCAGCAGTAAGAAACACCACGAAAAGTGAAGTATGACCAAATGGCTTCACAGACCACATGGTTAGACACTTAGACCCCAGTGGCCTCAGTTTACCTACAAAGAGAGAATTCAGAACTGCTGCCTCATGTTCTATTGCAAATAAGGAACCATGTCATCCAGGTCACATAGATGCTGACGCAGCTTTGATGGTCTCACTACAAAGGAAGCGAAAGCTCCTGACAACAACAAACATTTCAAGGGCCCAAACTCAGAGGCAGTTTCTCAGAAATTAATTAGGCCACCAGAGCTCCATGTTTGTGAAGTGTTTACCCTTTACCTTACTTTTGGAAATTCCTCTACCACCTCCAAGGTTGTGAACTCCTGAGCATTTTCTTTTCCAGATATATATTCACAGATTTTCAAACTCTTCTCCACTAATTGTGTATTACTTGTGGTGAAGGAACTATCAAGGCATTTTTTTGGATGACAGTAGGAAGATTTTTGTCTAACAAATATTCGCATTCACATTAGATTCATTTTCCTATTTTCCATTTGAAATACTGAATCCCTGACACTAACCCATACCCTACTAGACTCTGACTACTAATCCTAATATGATGGAGAAAAAGAAACCTAACAGAATAGAAATACAGGCCATTCATAGGTGGCATGGTGTATACTAGGACTTGCCTTCTGCTTTATCAAGTGTATGTGTTATAAATCTAGTCAACTTTTCATTGTAGTACTTCTCCATGAGTTTTTAAAGTTAACACATATGTAAATTTCTGTCTCCTTTTCTCTGTAGCCTATTCATCTCATGTATTTTATTATGCATATTTAGAATCCTACCTGGTATCACACATACATTCTTGTGAGCTCACTGTTTTTGGATGATACAAATTGTGAAAAGAGATCACTCCCCCTAAATACTGATGAAACTGAAAATTCAACAAATTGGTGAATTTCCTAGATGAACAACATTATACATAAATCCATGCTCAGTAAAAAGAATATTTTTGGATATGAGGATGATATATATTTAATGATGAATTTTGATTGGCATA
This sequence comes from Callospermophilus lateralis, assembly GCF_048772815.1. Lineage (NCBI taxonomy): Eukaryota > Metazoa > Chordata > Mammalia > Rodentia > Sciuridae > Callospermophilus > Callospermophilus lateralis. The sequence goes on along the minus strand of NW_027514446.1, from coordinate 2,132,601 downwards.
TATATTGCTACATTTTAATGTCTGTGTTTTTATCTTTATAAATATATATATATACTCTCCAGATTTTTCACAATATTAAATATATGTGTCTTATTATTCACTCCCTAAATACATTCATATTCATGTATGTGGATTTGTAATCAAATTTGCACAAGATTATTCTCAGAAAAATTCATCCACATAAAATACATATTTATTTTCCAGTACTGAAAACAAACTTCAGTGAATTGTGCTTACAAATCCTAATATTTGCATGGTAACTGACCCAGTTTAACATTAATGCAAGTATAATCCTATGGGACATGATGTGTATTTTGAAGTTCATTTTTATTCAACAGTGGTACATTACTATTTCTTCAGTTGATGGATACCATAGGATATAACTTTTCATCCACAAGTTCACAAATCTGTAGGCATTTGGTTCACTTTCAATTACTTCCTGCTTCAGAACATATGTATTCCTCCATGTTTCTTGACTGTTCTTTTCATGAGATTCTTTCCAAACACATTATTTTCGATTTCCATAATCATTTTTGAAGGAAAGAGGCGCCTTACTTACCCCCAGAAAGGTTCGTTGAGGTCTCCTTGTCCTGCGCTGCGTGATTCCCGGCCAATGCACCAAATGTAAGGTTCCGGCGAATGTTGGAGGAAGAGACCATCAAGAAACTGCGGCTCATGCAACAGTAAAAGGCGTTTATTGAGGATCCAATCCAGCATGCTGGGGCTACGTGCTCACTCAAGATGGGAGAGCATCCCAGAGCCCCGAGCAGGGGTTGAGCAGTGATTAAGTACACTTTTGGGGCAGGGCGGGACTTTACATATATTACAGTCTCCTTTAAGAAATCATCATACACCACGGGAAAATCAAACAACAATTCCTAAACACGATTAGTTCATTTATTGGTGGGAACGTGTAAGGCTGGAGTGATAGGTCAGTTCTAAAGCGGGGTACACATTCAAAATGATTGGTTTAGGCCCTGCAATGCCTATGTGCCAGGCCTCACAGGGTCCTAGGTTATTAAAAAACCAGGCGGTCAGGGGGAATATTTACTGGGTAGTCCGGGAATTGTCCTACAAGCTACAGGAATTTCAGGTTTTGCGTGTAGCATAGGAACTTAACAATACCTTGTCCTTTACATTTTAACTCAAGCCTTGCTGCTTAAAAACTTTACAACACCCGGTCTTTTACACTTTAACTTTTACACTTTAATTTCAATTTCTTTTACCCTTACAGATCACTCCTGGTGCACAAGAAGGGTGTCCAAGCCACCCTGACTTTAGGCAAATGAGGGCCAAGGGAGCTTATTTTGAACACTGTCTTGGGCTGTGCCCCTCATGGAAACCTCCAGCCAGATGTTATGATGAGTGCCTTTATGGAAGAAGAGGAGGGCAATGTGGGATTGTTTTGGTATTAATTGTGGTCATTTGTGTGACGGTTGGAAGAGATGACAGGGTCCACCTGGGCTTGAAGTCTGGTGTGAATCCCCTTAGAGACTGAGTTCTGGAACTGACCTCAGAGAAGTATTGCATGAATTGTGTTGAAATTTTAGGAGGCCACGCATGAGAGTCGCTCTTATAAACTGAGATCAAGGCCCAGGGTGGCTTTCCACAGAGCACTGGGAATATCAGCCAAGATATCCCATGATTTTATTCTTAAAGACTTGGTAGCCATAGTTGAGAGTCAAAACACACATGGAACTCACAACGTATACCTCAATGGGCCTGGCTATATTTGACCTTTTGGCCACTCTTTGGGAAGCCTTGCCTATGAGAGTTCTCCAGAGTTTCATTGAAATGAGCTTCCTCAACATTTAGTGGTTCTTGAAACCCACAGTGCCTCCAACTTCATCCTTGAAAAATGGCTAGATAAATACCATGAAATTTTTGAAAATCCCATGACCAGGTGGAACTGGAGAATCTTTGGGTGTCCTGTTGCTGATCATGAGTATACTAGAGGGTGCCTTGATTGACTGGGTTTTATAAAAATAATGTAGAAAAAAGATGCCAGTAAGTTGGAGCCTGCTGAGTAGTGGGCCTAGAGCAGCGGTGGGCAGGTGTGCAGGTGTGTGATAAAACATCTGTGGTACGTCCATGTGGTTTGGTCATTGGCTACCAAATGGCTTGTGAAGGACATGGTGCAGCCAGCAGACCCTTATTTGTAAAGGCATTTTGATATATGGAGAGGTTTCAGGGCAATTTTCAGAATCAGGTTGACATGGTCAATGGTGCAAGCTATGTTGGAAAGAAGCCTGGTTGGTGCATTCTCCTGCAGACCGTGACCCACCACAGTGACAGAACTCTCTCCAGCACTGTGTCCCAGTTGAAATTGTTGTATTTCGTGAAGCAAATACCAAAGTCCCAGTGTAGCAGCAAGAACCACAACAGAAAGTGGAAGAGGACCAAATGGCTTCACAGTCCACACAGGGTGACACTTAGCCCCCAGTGGCCACAGTTTACCTACAAAGAGAGAATTCAGCACTGCTGCCTCAGGTTCATTGGAAAATAAGAAACCATGTCCTCCAGGTCACATATATGCAGACCCAGCTTTGATGGGCTCACTATAAAGGAAGCTAAAGCTCCTGACAACAACATATATTTCAAGTGCCCAACCTCAGAGGCAGTTTCTCAAGAAGTATTTAGGCCAGCAGAGCTCCACGTTTGTGGAGTGTTTACCATGTCCCTTACTTATGGAAACTGCTCTATCACCTCCAAGGTTGGGAAATCCTGAGCGTATTCCATTCCAGATATGTATTCACGTATTTTCTAACTCTTCTCCTCTAATTGTGTCTTACTTGTGGCAAAGGTAATGTCAAGGCATTGTTGTGGATGAAAGTGGGAAGATTTTTGTGTAGCACATATTTGCATACACATTGGATTCATTTTCCAATTTTCCATTCAAAATACTGAATCCCTGACACGAAACTATACCCTACTAGACTCTGACTACTATTCCTAATATGATGGAGAAAAATAACTCAAACAGAATAGAAATACAAGCAGTTCAGAAGAGGCATGGTGTATAGTTGGACTTGCCGTTTGCATTATGTAGGTTAGGTGTTATAAATCTAGTTAATTTTTAATTTAAATAGTTCTCCATGTGTTTTTAAAGTTAATGAATATGTGAATTCCTGTATCCCTTTCTCTGTAGCCTATTCAGCACATGTATTTTTATATGCACATATAGAATCCTACCTGGTATCACATATACATTCTTGTGAGGTGCCTGACTTGGCAGATACAAATTATGAGAAGAGATCACTCCTGCTAAATGCTGTTGGATCTTAAAATTCAACCTATGGGTGACCTTCCTAGTTGAACAACATTATTCATAAATCCATGTTCATTAAAATTAATATTTCGGGATCTATGGATGATATATATTTCACCATGTATTTCGATTGGCATATATATTGCCACTTTATAATGTCTGTGTGTGTTTTGTATATATATATATATACTCTCCAGATTTTTCACAATATGAAATATATGTGTCTTATTATTCACTCCCTAAATACATTCATATTCATGTATGTGGATTTGTAATCAACTTTGCACAAGATTATTCTCAGAAATATTCATCCACCTTAAATACTTATTTGTTTCCTAGTACTGAAAACAAACTTCAGTGAAAGGTGCATACAAATCCTAATATTTCTACAGTAACTTACCAAGTTTAACATCAATGCAAGGAGATTCCTATGGGACATGATGTGTATTTTGACGTTCATTTTTATTTAAAACTGGTACAGTACTATTTCTTAAGTTTATGCACATCCATGGATAAATTTTTCACCCAAAATTTCAAAATTAAAGACATTTGTTTCACTTTCAATCACTTCCTGCTTCCGAACACATGTAGTCCTCCAGGTTTTTCGACTGGTCGTTTCATGAGACTTCTTAACAAACACATTATTTTCGATTTCCATAATCACTTTTGAAGGAAAACTCACACACCCTCTTCATGATAAACCGTAACCCTAATATTACCATTAGACTTATAATTGGTTGTAATGAATGTATGTATACCAATATCAATATAAGATTTCCTGTATATTTTCAGATATCAATTTATTCTAATTCCAATTTCTAAAGTTGGATCCAGTTATATTATTTATTCACAGTACGATCTATTCATGCATCATCTCTATATTCATTGACACAGGGTACACCTATTTGTATACCCAATACTAATTTATGGGTTTTAAAAATATTGCTTCCCATAATGGTGGAAGAAATACTCATGTCACCTGATCTACATATACATTTTATCACAGTAATATTCTGGACAAAAATGCAAAGGTCACACTTATGATTGTACCAAACCCTAAATTGAAAGTGAGTATACATTACTAAAAACATCCTTGTCCAGGATGCCTAATTCTCCCAAGTGTCAATATTGTTGGGAACCATATATTTGTTTCTTCCTATGATTATATATTCAACCTCAACCCTGTTGAAAATGTCTAATCCTATCACGCATTTTATAATTTGTCTGATTTCCTAATATCTCTATTGAGACCTGCTTTCCTACATATTTTCCCCAGTTCATCATTGTGACTGACTCTTCACATGTGCTGACATTTACATTCACTCTCTAAACGAAACCCTATTGCTAAAAAACTATTGGTCCAACTCGAAGACTCACTCTTCTTCCTAAACGTACTATCTTCCAAATCCTACCGACTATCCATTTTTGACTGGATGTTCTCTTCGACATTCAGGCATCTGAGTTGCAAGGTTTTATTCCATTGTGTATAGATTTATCTGAGACTAAAATGCAGAATGTAATTCAAAGCTAAATATCCCAAAGAAGGGCCCAATGCCCTTTCTGGCTTCAAATCGTAACTAGATTTATGTTTTCATACTTATATTTCAAATATATATTCTTATAAATTTTGCAGGTTCCCAATACCATTATTCATCCAGCAGAATGATTCCTAACACAAGTCAAATATGTTATTGACCCTAACCATACACTGTTCCCTCATTCTAAATTTACAGAGAGGAGGGACAGAGTTGGTCTTACAATACAGGAAAGTAGGGGATCTTCCACCTGCTGAGAACCTCAAAGTTCCATGCAGAAATGTTCACTGAAGAAGATGTAGGCAGCTATGAAGGACCTGAGAGAACAAAAGTCATGTTCAATGGCAAACAACCTGTTCAGGATGAAGGGTTCTGTCTGAATCAGCCTCTCACATCTTAATTTAGAGAAGATGGACCAAACCAGGCCTGTGTGGGTAGCTGTTTCTGGGTGCCTATGGTTGTATACCATTCTAAATTGTGAAAGTGTCACAGGAAGTAGGGGCAGCCTCCTTCTCATGTGACACTTGGAAGCCACTGGTAGGACAAAGTGGTTGCCAAGGCAGTGACCTCATTCAGTTCCTAAAGGAAGTGACCTCACCTCACTTCCTTGGTGATGGAAATCTCTGAACTTGGGATTCATGAAGCCAGGCACCCAGAGCCAGTCCCAGTCCCAGTCCCAGTGGTCTCACTTGTTTGGATTTACCAAGGACAGTGTCAGTCTTTCTTGGTACCTACTAATGTGAGCATGGCCAAATGTCAGGAAAGCTCTAAAGAGGGGTCATTCCTGAGAAAGCAGGTAGTTGCTCACCTCTGGGTCCTGACACCTGCACAGAGTTGGCCAAGGAGACCAGATCTGAGACAGATCAGGCCATTCCGTGGGAATATAGTATGGCTCACCAGTCAGAGGACAGTCCGGATAGTCACAGAACTTCTTGGGGGAAGGAGGTGCCTTTGTGGGTGTGGGGGTGGGTTTCTGGTTTTGTCTCATGTTCAGAGAATAGGTAGGCAAGGCGCTTTTTTTGGTGTGGAATGAACTGTTTCTAGTAAGTCATTTGACAAGGCGAGTGTTTCTATGTCTGTCTATCACACTGTGTCCGTGGTTGCAGATATTAGAAAAGAAAATGCATCAATGGATGTGTCCTGTCTAGTAGAATGCTTCCCAGCATTCATCCTGTTCAATTTATGAATGGATTTCAGATTGCCTTTTCGATGGGTAACACCTGCAATCTTCCTAAGTTTCAGTTTTCTTCTGGACTTCTGCCCCTCTCCAGAATAGGCTCATGGTTTTATGTCTAAGGTATGTACCACTTCCAAGCTGTGTGCCATGACCATGTACTGGATAGCTCAAAGGAATGGCGAGCATCTCTGAAAAATCAGATATTAGTGTGACCATTAAATCTCAGTGGAGAAACCCTGCTTTGGGCCTTTTGCTTACCTATTGTTCTGTTGCCCTGAATGTCAGGAAGTTCTTTGCCTCAGGCCACCCCTTTGTGAAGCCTGAAGAAAACAGTTTTCAAATGGAAATGAATGGGCAACACCTGTGGCTCTTTGCTTAATTGCTTTGGAAAGGGATGTGTCTGAATCAGCCTCTTGGCCCTGTGTTAGGCTGTAGCTTAGATTCTCAGCACCTGATGGATCTAAAGAAAGATCCCATGGGTGCATTAAAAACCAAAATGGCCAAAAGAGCAGTCATTGTTTATGAAGACTCTCGCCTTCCTCTCTAAGGTTCCTGACATCCATCAAGTGAGAATAGGGATCCTTTGTTTCAAAAGAGTTCTTCAAAGCCCTGCAGAGGCTATCCCATAGGTGCTTGCGTTTTCTCATGACCCCAATTTACATGAAGAATCTAAACCCTACAGTCAGTAGGCCTCAAATTGGAGAAGCCAAGCTGTATTAACGGCAGGCCGATTTGATCACTCCTGTTTCACAGTCAGGATTTCCAGGGCACACTGACTTTAGGCAAATGACGGGCAAGGGAGGTTATTTTGGACACTGTCCTGTCCTGCGCCCCTCATGGAAACCTCCATACAGAGGTTATGATGAGTGTCTATATGGAAGAATAAAAGGGTTATGTGGGAGCGTTTTGTTTGGAATTGTGGTAATTTGTGTGGCACTTAGAAGAAAAGACTGGGTCCACCTGGGCTTGAACTCTGTTGTGATTCCTCTTAGAGAATGAATTCTGGAACTGACCTCAGAGAAGTATTTTCATGAATTGTGTTTGGTTTTTACTAGGCCATGCATGAGAGTCGCCCTTGGAACCTGAGATCTAGGTGCAGGGTGGCTTTCCCCAGAGCACTGGGAATCTCAGCCAGGATATCACATGATTTTATTCTGAAAGACTTTGCAGCCACAGTTGAGAGTCAAAACACACATGGACCTCACATTGTAGACCTCAATGGGCCTGGCTTCATGTGACCTTTTGGCCACACTTTGGGAAGTCTTGCCTGTGAGTGTTCTCTAGAGCTTTCATTGAAATGAGCTTCCTCAACATTTAATGGTTCCTGAATAAATTGAAACCCAAAGAGCCTCCAACTTCATCCTCGAAAAATGGCTTGATAAATACCATGAAATTTTTGAAATTCCCATGACCAGGTGGCACTGGAGAACTTTTGGATATCCTGTTGCTGACCATCAGTGTACCAGACAGTGCCTTGACTGACTTTGTTTCATGAAAATTGTGTAGAACATTGATGCCAGTAAGTTGGAGCCTGCTCATTAGTGGGCCTAGAGCAGTGGTGTGAAGGTGTGTGATAAAACATGTGTGGTGGGGCCATGTTGATCTGCCATTGGCTTCCAAATGCCTTGTGACTGACAGGGTACAGCAAGCAGACCCTTATATTTAAAGGCATCTTGTTATATAAATAGGTTTATGGGCAATGTTCAGAATCAGGTTGGCTACCTGGTACCACACGTACATTCTTGTGAGGTGGCTGACTTGGCAGATACAAATTGAGAGAAAAGATCACTCCTACTAAACCCCATTGAAACTGAATATTCAACATATGGGTGAGCTTTCTAGTTGAACAACATTGTACATAAATCCATGTTCAGTAAAATGAATATTTTTAGATCTGTGGATAATATATATTATATGATGAATTTTGATTGACATATATATTGTTACTTTTTTGTCTGTGTGTGTTTTGTGTGTGTGTGTGTATATATATATATATACACACACACTCTCCAGATATTTCAAAAAATGAAATATATGTGTCTCATATACACTCCCTAAATTCATTCATGTTCATGTATCTGGATTTATAATCAACTATTCACAAGATTATTCTCAGAAATATTCATGCACCTGAAATTTGCCTAATGCTCTCAAATATCAATCCTATTGGTGTGTACATATTTGTTTTTTTCTAAGATTATATATTCAAACTCAATCCTTTTCAAAATATCTAGTCCTGTCACTCACTTTGTAATTTCCCTGATTTCATAATGTCTCTATTGATATCTGCTTTCCTACATATTTTCCCCAGTTCATCATTGTGACTGACTCTTCAACTGTGCTCACATTTACATTCACTCTCTAACTGAAACCGTATTGCTAAAGAACTTTTGTTCTAAATTCTATACTCACTCTTCTTCCTAAACCTACTGACTATCTTCCTAATCCTACCAACTATACCTTTTTCACTGGATGTTCTCTTCTACATTCAATCATCCAAGTAAATGTCGGGCAAGCTTCGGAGAAGGAGACGACCAACAGAGTACTCATGATACAGCAAAAGGTTTATTGGGTTTCCAGCATGCTGGGGCTCAGAGCTCACTTTAATAGAGCAGATAGCCCTGAGAATAGCTTAAGTAGAGTTTGTATACTTTCCCTGGAGAAGGCAGGGAGGGAAGTTTATTGATGGGTCACGACGAGTGGGCAGTTTGCATGCAACTGGGTGAGGGAGTACATTCTGTAGTTTGGCAGTTGGGGACAGCACATTTTGGGAACAAGTTTTGCAAGCATTTCTCAAGATTTCAACAGTTTTTTGTTAAGCATAGGGAAATACAGGAAGTGACAAGTACTTATTTTATTAACCTTTCATTCCTCACTTCTTTTTCTGGCTACTTTTAATCATAAAAATTATCATTGGGGGGTTTCACATTCTATGTCTCCTAGTGGGGTATTACCATAAGTTTAACTCGTCCAATATGAGCCTGGAGAAAAGAAATTACACGGTTGAGAAAACAGGGTTTTATAGTTAGCAATAATATGAGGATTATTATTGGACCGGCCAGGGTTGATAAAAACGTAGTTAACCAGGGGCACTGTGTGAACCAAGACTCAAACAACCCTTTTTGGGTCTCTCTCTCTCTTGTTGATGCTCTTTAATGTGTCTTTTTAATTTACTCATAGATTTTATTACAACTCCAGTATGTTTGGCATAAAAACAACATTCTTCCCTCAATGCAGCACAAAGGCCCCCTTCTTTAATGAAGAGGAGGTCCAAACCTCAACTGTTCCGTAAAACAACTTCAGAGAGAGAGGTTAAAGTTTCATGCAAAGCTCTGATGGTGGTTTCTAATATCTTAGTTTTGGTCTATTGCTGCTTCTAATTGGGTCATTTATTGTGTCACATGGACAAGGGCAGTGGTTCCTGGGCCCACCCGTGCAGCAAATCCTATTCCTAATATGATGGCTAAAGTGAGGGATATATGCTCCCAGTGGAACCTGGTTGTATGTCCCCCTATTTGATCTTCAAATGAACCTGCTTCATAATAGAGCACTCTGGGAAACATCTGCACCATTACACGATTAATCACATCTGTTGACCATTTCATGAAAACATAAACAAGGTTTAAGTATATAGAATTATTATGTTGTAAGGACGGACAAGGCAAGGCACCTAAGATAGCACTAAAGACAGGGAAACAGTCCTATTTGGTTGCAACCGGATTCAGAGGGCATTGCTTCTGTTGTAATCAATTAATCCCCTGAAACTCAAGTTTAGGTAGTTTCAGAATTTTGTACCCAACATGTAAGGGAAGGTGCTCAGAAGCTCACAGTCTGCAGAAGTTCAAAAACGCAGTATTTGTTCCTGTTTTTCCCCTGTTCTGGGCAAGTTAACTTTTAAAGGACACCTGGGAGGGGGAGAGCTTTTTCTTCCCTTTCTTATTTTACCCCTGCCAGCTGTTACCATGGAGACCAGTGGTAACTTCTTTATCTTAGAAATGTAGCCATCTCTGTGAATCCCCAGCTCAAGGACAGAGGCCTTGTTCACATATTTTGTGAAAAACTAGTAAAAGGGTGTCTACCTGAGAAGTGCTGATTTTTTTAGCCACTGGCCAAGTAGAACAGGGCAACACGAAAAGAGGAAGTTTATCTACATTGAACTCTTTTATAGGGACTCTTTTGCTGAAAGTCTTAAAGTCAGCCATGGTGAAGACTTCTGGAGAAGGTCAGTTAAGACTTTTCTGTGGGCCTAGTGCAGAGGGGGAAGACGGGGAAGGTGGGCTGTGATCAGCTCCGTGGATCTGAGAATGAGGAAGGAGAGATGTAAAAGAATAATGGGAAACGGGTTTGAGATTTTCCTAGCAACAAAAACTTGAGCAGTAGAACAGGTAGAGCAGAGAGGATGATGGGAGTGAGTATCTCAAAACGCATATGAGGGACGTTTAATTATTAGTAAACTGTTTTCAGTGATGACAAACCAACTTTAAAGGCCATTTTTATTACATCTTAGATAGGGGACTGAGGGCTCTCCTCAGCTGGTTTGAGCTTTGGTTTAGCTGGTAAGAAGACCTGGCGGGACCCGGTGCGGGCACTGACAGGACAAGAGAGGAGTGAGTGGGTGGAGGGGTACTTCAGTAACTGCTGCCTCAGCAAGGAGGCAATGGTCTGAGAACCAGCAGAGGTTTGGGTTTTTGATCTAGTAATTGGAGGGGAGAAATCAGGTTGCTGAGGTGGGAGTGACAGCAGAGTGTCTGGAGCAGAAGGCTGAGGGTGAGGATCTATTGGAGAAGCATAGTTCAGGATGTGAGTGAAGGAGGGAAAAGGTCACGCAGAATTTGAGGATCTAGAGACCCCTCTGGGGGCCATCGGTTCTTCTTATCTAATTGGTAATATGGCCAATGATGTGTACTGAATTTGATGAGGAGTTTGGGTTCCATCAGGCAGCCCCTGTTTGCTCACATCCCCATGACTTACAGAAGAAGTCGGCCTTCCCCCCACACAGCCGTGACTGTGGCTTTGAGAGTCTGCCCGGCAAACATAGTAATCTAGGCTAGCCAACCTGCATCTGGCTTGCATGTCCCTTCATCCATAATGTTTGTTTCCATTATCTATGCTACAGAAGTAATTTAATGGAATTTTAGTGGTATCCTCTTCATCAGGGATATCCCAATAGGTAAGACCTATAGCCAGCTGACAAATGTCTTGGAGGAGTGATGGCCACCAGGTCCCTCAGGGGGCTGTATGCGAGATAGATTATACTTCTTTTCCAGTAGGATTTGTGATCAGCCATCACTGCTGAATGGGCTGATGTGGCTTAGGACTACTTGTGGCCAAGGAGAGAGTCCACAGACTTATCCACATGGCGAATACGCAATTTGAAGGTTTTACCAGTCTTTTCCAGTTTCCAGCCAGAGTCTGGACAGGGCGCAGGCTTGAGATGAGAGGCATGGATCCAGAAATTGATTCCGTCTACCTTTACCACTGGAGGTGCTATAAGTAGCACCGGCTATGGTCCTTTCCAGCGGGGTTTCAAGCATGATACCTGATGTCGTCTTACGTAGATGAAGTCTCTTACTTGATATCAATGTGGAGTCCCTTTGTCCCCAGTTTGGTAGGCAGTGGCCAGCTGTTTACACAGGTATCACTGAGTTCTTTGTAGAGCTTTAAGTCTGTCAAGCAAGGGGGTGTGAATGGAATGGTTAGGTCTTTGAGTCGGGCTTAGGTCCCTTACTGCAGGAGGGCAACAATAGAGAATTTCACAGGGGCTAAGGTTACTCAAAGAAACAGAGGGAGTATTTCTTGCATGAAACATTGCATAAGGCAGGAGCATAGTCCAATCTTTTATGCTGTTCTCTAAGTTTAATTTTCTTAAGGTCTCTTTAATGGTTCAATTTATTCTATCTGCCTGTCCTGAACTCGGGTATCTATAAGCACAATATAACTTCCAATTAATTCCCTGGTTCCTGGCTAACCCCTGACTTACCTGGGCCATGAACACCGGTCCATTATCAGACCCTATTACCGGCTTAGCTTCCTCCAATGGTAAAGAGGCTGAGTCAGCAGCAGGGAAATCCATTTGAGGGTGTTGTGGGTTAGGGGACAAGGGCAGGGGATTAGTAAGGGAAGAAGAGTCCAGTAGAGTCAAATCTGTGACTCGGGGAGAACAGGGGGTGGAGAAGGAGGAGGTTGAGAGGGTTTGAGAGATCATGGGGGAAGGAGTAGGAGCAGAGGCAGGGGCAAGGAAAGGCTTCACCCATGGAGGAGGAGATTTGCAGATGTTCTGCCAAGTTAAGATATATGGCTGTTGATCCAGATGGCTATGTGTCCCCGGCTGAGATAATATCTCTGAATTTTTAAATTAGTGCGAAGTAGAAAGATCCTTCTAGGGGCCATCCGAATTCAAAGGTGGGCCATTCTGAGGCACAGAGAGTCTGCCAGGTCCAGCATTTTACTAAAACAAGAAAGATTCTGAGCTCTTAAGCGGACTTTGTTCCAGTGATCAAGGGTCAGGGACAGAGGCATTGAACTGCTCTGTCCCATAATGAAAGGTACACAAACAGCAAAAGCAAGGACACATGACACAGATAAGACAAGACCATAAACACAGGCAATGGACGTCAAACACTGAAACCAGGAATGAGTAGCCGGCAAAACCCGATGGGATGACAATACCGAATCTGAAACAAAATATCACTGAGTTGAGGAGACTATTGTTCCTTAATTTCCCGAGTTTTCTGCGGCGTCCCCCAGGGAGGTGCCCTGTGTCTCCGTGACACGTCTCTCAGCCACCTTCGGAGGGAGCTCAGGCTCTTCATCGCCAGAGATTTTGCCAAGCCCTAACATGAAACCTGAAACCAGAAAGAGGCGCCTTACTTGCTCCGAGAGGAGCCCATTGGGGTCTCTCGTCTGCCACTGCCAGAACTTGGTGGAACCTCAATATGTAAAGGTCGGGCGAGTGTCGAAGGAAGAGACCACCAAGAGTCTGTCTCATGCAACAGCAATGGGTTTATTTGGGGTTCAGCATGCTGTGGCTCAGAACTCACTTAAATAGAGCAGAGAGCCCTGAGAACACCTTAAGCACAGCTTATATACTTTCCTTGGAGAGGGAAGAGAGGGAAGTTTACTAATGGGTGAGGGCATGTGGGCGGTTTGCATGACACTGAGTGAGGGAGTACATTCTGCAGTTTGGCAGTTGGGAACAGAACATTCTGGAAACAAGATTAGCAAACATTTCTCAAGATTTCAACAGTGTTTTGTTAAGCATACAGAAAAACAGGAAGTGACAAGTACCTATTTTATTAACCTTTCACTACGGACTATCCCTTTTCGACTAGATGTTCCTTCTACATTAATTCATCCAAGGTACAAGGTCCTATGGCATTGTATATCAATTTAATTGAGACACCTCTGCAGAACGTAATTCAAAGCTGCATATCCCAATCAAGAGCCCAATGCCCTTCTGGACTTCAAATCATACTTAGATTTCTGTTTTCATACATATATTTCACCTATATATTCTTATACACATAGCAAGTTCCCAATACCATTATTCATCCAGCAGAATGATTTCTAACCCAAACCGAACATGTTATTAACCATAACCATACACTGTTCCCTCAATCTAACTTTACAGAAGAGCAGGGAAAGAGTTGATCTTACAATACTGAAATGTAGGGAATCTTCCACCTCCTGAGAACCTCAAAGGTACATGCAGAAATGATCCCTGGAGAAGAGGTAGGCAGCTATGAAGGACCTGAGAGACCAAAAGTCATCTTCCATGGCAAACAACCTGGTCAGGATAAAAGGTTGTGTATGAATCAGCTTCTCTTTTTAACGTAGAGAAGTTGGACCAAACTAGGCCTGTGTGGAGATCTATTCCTGGGTGCCTATTGTTGATATACCATTCTAACTTGTGAAAGTGTCACAGAAAGTAGGGGCAGCCTCCATATCATGGGACCCTTGAAAGCAACAGTTAGGACAAAGTGGTTGCCAAGACAGTGACCTCATTCAATTTCTGAAGGAAGGGACCTCACTTAACTTCCTTGGTGATGGAACTCTCTGAATTTGGGATCCAGGAAGCCAGGCACCCAGAGCCAGTCCCTGTCCCAGTCCCAGTGGTCTCACTTGTTTGGATTCAGCAAGGACAGAGTCAGTCTTTGTTGGTACCTACAGATGTGAGGAAGGCCAAATGAGAGGAAATCTCTGAAGCGGGGCTTTCCCTGAGAAAGCAGGTAGTGGCTCACCGCTGGCTACTGAGAACTTCACAGAGTTGGCCAAGGAGACCAGATCTGAGACAGGACAGGCCAATTTGGGGGAACATATTTTGGCCCACAAGTCAGAGGACACTCTGGATAGTCACAGACCTACTTGGGGGAAGGAGGTGCCTTTGTGGGTGTTGTTGTGGGTTTGTGGTTTTGTCTCATTTTCCTAGAATAGGTATTAAAGTCGGTTTGTTTGGATTGAAGTTTAGTGTTTCTAGTAAGTCTTTTGACATGGCGAGTGTTTCTATGTCTCAGTATTTCACTGTGTCCGTGGTTGTATGCATTAGAAAAGAGAATGCATCAATGGATGTGTCCTGTCTAGTAGAAAGCTTCTCAGCATTCAAATTGCCCCATTTATGAATGGACTGTAGCTTGCCCTATTGATGCGCAATACCTGCTATATTCCTAAGTTCCTGTTTTCTTTCTGAATTCTGGCCACTCTACAGAATAGGACCATGGTTTTTTGTTCACGATATGTACCACCTTCAAGCTCTGTGACTGGCCATGTACTGGATAGCTGAAAGAAATGGCAAGCATCTCAGAAAACTCAAGTATCAGTGTGACCAGGAAATTCTCAGTGGAGCAACCCTGCTTTGGACCATTTGCTTATCTATTGTTCTGTTTTCCTGAATTTCAGGAAGGTCTTTGACTCAGGCCACCCTTTTGTGAAGCCTGAAGAAAACAGTTTTTAAATGGAAATTATTGAGCATACATGTGGCTCTTTCCTTAACTGCTTTGAAAAGGGATGTGTATGAATCAGCCCCTTGGCTCTGTATGAGGCAGTGGCTTAGATTCTCAGCACCTGAGGGATCTAAAGAAATTTCCCATGCGTGCATTCAAAACCAAAATGGCCAAAAGAGCAGTCATTGGCATGAAGTCTCTCGCCTTCCTCTGTAAGGTTCCTTACCTCCATCAAGTGAGAATAGGAATCCTTTGGGTCAAACGAGTTCTTCAAAACCTGCAGAGGCTAGCCCATAGGTGCTTGGGTTTTCTCATGACTCCAATTCACATAAAGAATCAATATCTGACAGTCAGTAGGCCTCAAATTGGACAAGCAGAACAGTATTAACACCAGGCCTATTTGATCACTCCTGGTTAACAGGAAGCGTGTCCAGGCCACCCTGACTTTAGGCAAATGAGGGGCAAGGTAGATTATTGTGGATACTGTCTTGGTCTGCGCCCCTCATGGAAACCTCCAGCCAGAGGTTATGATGAGTGTCTATATGGAAGGAGATGAGGGCCATGTGGGAGTGTTTTGGTTTTAATTGTGGTCAATTGTGTGGTAGTTGGAAGAGATGACTGTGTCCACCGGAGCTTGAACTCTGGTGTGATTACCCTTAGAGACTGAGTTCTGGAACTGACCTCAGAGAAGTATTGCAAAAAATAGTGTTGGGATTTTAGGAGGTCACGCATGAGAATCACCCTTGTAATCTGAGATCTAGGCCCAGGATGGCTTTCCACAGTGCTCGGGGATTCTGAGCCAGGATATCACATGATTTAATTCTTAAAGACTTGGGACCCTTAGTTGAGAATACAAACACACATGGATCTCACTTTGTATACCTCAATGGGCCTGGATTCATGTGACCTTTTGGCCACTCTTTGGGAAGCCTTCCCCGTGAGTGATCTCCAGAGCTTTCATTGAAATGAGCTTCCTCACCATTTAATGGTTCCTGAATTAATTGAAACCCACAGTGCCTCCAACTTCATCCTTGAAAAATGGCTAGATAAATACCATGAAATTTTTGAAATTTCCATGACCAAGTGGCACTGGATAAACTTTGAATGTCCTGTTGCTGATCATGATGGTACCAAACTGTGCCTTGATTGACTGGGTTTCGTGAAAATGTTGTAGAACAGAGATGCCAGTAAGTTGGAGCCTGCTGAGTAGTGGGCATAGAGCAGTGGACTGTAGGTGTGTAAATAAATATTTTTGGTAGGATCACCTGGATCTTCCATTGGCTTCCAAAAGACTTGCGACTGACATGGTGCAGGCAGCCGACCCTTATATGTAAAGGCATCTTTTTATATGGAGAGGTTTCAGGGCAATGTTCAGAATCAGGTTGCTATAGTCAAGTGGGAAAGCTATGTGGGATTAAAGCCTGGTTCGTACATTCTCTTGTCGACCATGACAAACCACACGTGACAGAACTCCCTCTATCATTGTGTCCCAGTTGAACTCCTTGTATTTCATGAATCTAATACGAAACTCCCAGTTCAGGAGTAAGAAACACCCTGAAAATTGGAGCATGACCAAATGGCTTCACAGACCACACGGGAAGACACTTAGCTCCCAGTGGCCACAGTTTACCTACAAAGAGAGAATTCAGAACTGCTGCCTCATTTTCATTAGAAAATAAGGAACCATGTCCTCCAGGTCACATAGATGCAGACCCAGATTTCATGGTGTCACTACAAACGAAACTAAATTTCCTGACAATTACAAATATTTCATGTGCCCAACCACAGAGGAAGTTTCTTAAGAAGTCTTTAGGCCAGCAGAGCTCCATGTTTGTGAAGTGTTTACCCTCTCCCTTACTTTTGGAAACTGTTCTTCTACTTCCAGTGTTGTGAACTTCTGAGCATTTTACATTTCTCATATGTATTCACAGATTTTCTAACTCCTTTCCTCTAATTGTGTCTTACTTGGAGTGATGGTTATGTCAAGCCATTGTTCTGGAAGAGAGTGGGAAGTTGTTCCTGTAGTACATGTTTGCATACACATTAGATTAATTTTTCTATTTTCCATTTGAAATACTGAATCCCTGACACCAACCCATACCCTACTAGAATCTGACTACTAATCCTAATATGATGGAGGAAAAGAAACCTAACTGAATAGAAATACAGTCCTTTCATAGGAAGCATGGTGTATACTTCTATTTGCCTTCTGCTTTATCAAGAGTATGTGTTTTAAATCTAGTCAACTTTTTATTATAATATTTCTTCATGAGTTTTTAAAGTTATCACATATGTAAATTCCTGTCTCCCTTTCTCTGTATCCTATTCAGCACATGTATTTTTTATGCACATATACTATCCTACCTGGTATCCCACGTACATTCTTGTGAGCTCACTGACATTGGAATATAAAAATTGTGAAAAGAGATGACTCCCCCTAAATACTGATTGAACTGAAAATTCAACCTATGGGTGAGCTTCCTAGTAAAAAACATTATACATAAATCCATGTTAAGTAAAATGAATATTTTTGGATATGTGGATGAATTATATTTTATGATGAATTTCAATTGGCATATATATTTCTACATATTAATTTGTGTGTGTGTTTGTGTGTGTATTTGTGTGTGTATATATATATATATATATATATATATATATATATATATATATATATATATTCTCCAGAATTTCCAAAATATGAAATATATGTATCTTATTATACACTCCCTAAATTCATTCGTATTCATGTATTTGGGTGTATAATCAACTTTACACAAGATTATTCTAAGAAATACTCAACCACCTGAAATACATATTGGTTTCCTACTACTGAAAACTAAGTTCAGTGAATGGTGCTTACAAATCCTAATATTTCTACTGTAACTGACCCAGTTTAACATCAATGCAAATAGATTTCTATGGGACATGATGTGTATTTTGAAGTTCATTTTTATTAAACACTGGTACATTAAAATTTCTTCAGTTTATGTACAACATAGGATATATTTTTTTCATTCACAACTTCACAAATTTATAGGCATTTGGTTCACTTTCAATTACTTACTATTTCAGAACACATGTATTCCTCCATATTTCTCTACTGGTCTTTTCACTTGACTTCATTCTAAACACATTATTTTCGATTCCATTATCATTGTTCAAGCAAAACTCACTCTTCATGATAAACTGTAACCCTAATATTACCATTAGATATATAACAGGTTGGAATGAATTTATGTATATCAATATAAGATTTCATATATTTTTTTCAGATGCAAATTCAATCCATTATTTAAAGTTGGAACCAGTTATATACTTTATTCACAATATGGTCTATTCATGCATCATCTGAATAATCATCAACACAGGGTACACCTTTTCGTATCCCCAGTACTAATTTATAAGTTTTCAGGATATTGCTCCCCATAATGGTGGAAGAAAGACTCATGTCACCTGATCTACATATACATTTATCACAGTAGTATTCTGGACACAAAATGCAAAGGTCACACTTATGATTGTACCAAAGCCTAAATGGAAAGTGAGCATGGATTATTAAAAACATCTGTCCAGGTTGAGTAATGCTCTAAAATGTCAATCCTCTTTGTTACTACATATTTGTTTTTTTCCTAAGATTATATATTCAACCTCAAGCCTTTTGAAAATATCTAATCCTATCACTCACTTTATACTATGCCTGATTTCTTAATGTCCCTATTGATATCTGCTTTTCTACATATTGTCCCCAGTTCATCATTGTGACTGTAACTTCAAATGTGCTCACATTTACATTCACTCTCTATCTGAAACCCTATTGCTAAAGAACTTTTGGTCCAACTCCTATACTCACTATTCTTCCTAAACCTACTGACTATCTTCCTAATCCTACAGACTATCCCTTTTTGACTGCATGTTCTCTTCTACATTCAAACATCCGAGGTACACGGTCCTATGCCATTGTATATCAATTTATCTGAGACCTCGGTGCAGAACATAATTCAAGCTAAGTATACCAATCGTGGTTTCAATTCCTATCTGGGCTTCAAATCTTTCCTAGATCTCTGTTCTCATACATATATTTCACATCTATAATCTTATAAATATCACAGGTTCCCAATACCATTATTCATTCAGCATAATTATTCCTAACCCAAATCGAACATGCTATTAACCCTAACCATACACTGTTCCCTCAATCTCATTTACAGAAGAGCAGGAACAGAGTTGGTCTTACAATACAGGAAGGTAGGGGATCTTCCACCAGCTGACAACATCAAAAGTCCATGCAGAAATAATCCCTGGAGAAGATGTAGGCAGCTATGAGGGACCTGAGAGAGCAAAAGTCATCTTACATGGAAAACATCCTGGTCATGATGAAAGGATGTGTCTGAATCAGCCTCTCTTTTCTTAATGTAGTGAAGATGGACCAAACCAGGCCTGTGTGGAGAGTTGATCCCGGGTGCCTATGGTTGATATACCATTCTAACTTGTGAAAATGTCAGAGCAAGTAGGTGCAGCCTCCATCTGATGGGACCCTCGGAAGGAACTGTTAGGAAAATGTGGTTGCCAGGGTAGTGACCTCATTCAGTTCCTGAAGGAAATGAACTCAACTTACTTCCTTGGTGATGAAACTCTGAACATGGGATCCAAGAAGCCAGGCACCCAAAGCCAGTCCCAGTGCAAGTCCCAGTGGTCAAACTTGTTTGGATTTACCAAGGACAGAGTCAGTCTTTCTTGGTACATACTGATGTGAGGTTGGCCAAATGCCAGGAAGATCTGAAGAGGGGGCTTTCCTGAGAAAGCAGGTAGTGGCTCATCGCTGGCTTCTGACAGCATCACAGAGTTGGCCACGGAGACCAGATCAGAGACAGGACACCCCAATATGGGGGAATATATTATGGCCCACCAGTCAGAGGACACTCTGGATAGTCAGAGACCTACTGGGGGAAGGAGGTGCCTTTGTGGGTGTGGTTGTGGGTTTGTTGTTTTGTCTCCTGTTCTCAGAATAGGTAGGAAAGGTGGTTTGTTAGTTTTGGAGTGGACTGTTTCTAGTAAGTCATTTGACAAGGCGAGTGTTTCTGTGTCTATATATCCCATCGTGTCCGTGGTTGTAGACATTAGAAAAGAAAATGCATCAAGGGATTTGTCCAGTCTACTAGAAAGCTTCCCAGCATTCATCCTGTGCAATTTATGAATGAACTGCAGCTTGCCTTATAAATGGGCAACACTCGCCATCTTCCTAAGTTCCTGTTTTCTTCCTGAATTCTGCCCACTCTCTAGAAGACGCTCATGGTTTTGTGTCCAAGATATGTACCACCCCAAGCACTGTGACATGGCAATGTACTGGATAGCTGAAGGGAATGGCGAGTATCTCAGAAAACTCAGATATCAGTGTGACCAAGAAAGTCTCAGTGGAGAATCCCTGCTTTGGGCCTTTTGCTTCCCTGTCTGTTGCCCTGAATGTCAGGAAGGTCTTTGCCTCCGGCAACCCCTTTGTGAAGACTGAAGAAAACAGTTTTCAAATGGAAATAAATTGGCATCACCTGTGGCTCTTTGCTTAATTGCTTTGGAAAGGGATGTTTCTGAATCTGCATCTTGGCCCTGTGTGAGCCTGTGGCTTAGATTCTCAGCACCTGATGGATCTAAAGAAAGATCCCATGTGTGCATCCAAAACTAAAATGGCAAAAAGGGCAGTCATAGTGGATGAAGTCTCTTGCCTTCCTCCAGACAAAAGCTGAATAAAGATACTATAGAACTCAATAGCACAATCAATAACCTAGACGTAACCAACATATATAAAATATATCAACCATATCAAGTGGATACACGTTCTTCTCAGCAGCACATTGATCCTACTCTAATATAGACCATATATTATGCAATAGGGAAACTCTTAGTAAATATAAAGGTATGGAGATAATACCATGCACCATATCTGATCATAATGGATTGAAACTTTAAATCAATGAAAAAAAAAGGAAGGAAAAATTCTACATCACATGGAAAATGCACAATATGTTACTGAATGATCAGTGGGTTACAGAAGACATAAAGGAGGAGATAAAAAAATTCTTAGAGACAAATGACAATAGAGACACAACATACCGGTTTGTATGGGACACAATGAAAGCCGTTTTAAGAGGGAAATTCATTTCTTGTAATTCTTTCCTCAAAAAAAGAAAAAAACAACAACAAATAAATGAACTCACACTACACCTCAAAAACCTAGAAAAGGAAGAGCAAAACAACATCAAATGTAGTAGAAGAGAAGAAATAATTGAAATTAGAGGAGAAATCAATGAAATTGAAACAAAAAATCTACATTGTAAAAATTGAAATAAATAAGAGTTGGTTCTTTGAAAAAATAAATATGTTCGACAGGCCCTTAGCCATGCTAACGAAGAGAAGAAGAGAGAGAACTCAAATTACTAACATATGGAATAAAGATGGAAATATCACAACACACACTACAGAAACACAGAAGATAATTAGAAAGTATTTTGAAACCCTATATTCCAATAAAATAGAAGATAAAGAAGATATCGATAAATTTCTTAAGTCATATGATCTGCCCAGATTCAGTCAGGAAGACACCCACAATTTAAATAGACCAATAACAAAGGAAGAAAAATAAGAAACCATCAAAAGACAACCAACCAAAAAGAGCCCTGGACCGGATAGGTATACAGTGGAGTTCTACAAAACCCTCAAAGAAGAATTAATACCAATACTTTTCAAGAAATTTCAAAAAATAGAAAAAGAAGGAGTTCCTCCAAATTCATTCTATGAGGCCAACATCACCCTGATTCCAAAACCAGACAAAGACACTTCAAAGAAAGAAAACTACAGACCAATACCTCTAATAAACTTGGATGCAAAAATTCTCAATAAAATCATGGTGAATTGAATACAAAAGCATATCAAAATAATTGTGCTTCATGATCAAGTAGGATTCATCCCTGGGATGCAAGCCTGGATCAATTTATGGAAATAAATAAATGTAATCCACCACATCAATAGACTTAAAGACAAAAACCATATGATCATCTCGATAGATGTAGATAAAGTGTTTGACAAAGTACAGCATTCCTTTATGTTCAAAACACTATAAAAATTAGGGATAACAAGAACTTACCTCAACATGGTAAAAGCTATATATGCTAAACCTCAGGCTAGCATCATCCTAAATGGAGAAAAACTGAAGGCATTCCCTCTAAAATCTGGAACAAGACAGAGATGCCCTCTATCACCACTTCTATTCAGTTTAGTTCTTGAAATACTAGCCAGAGAAATTAGACAGACAAAAGAAATTAAAGGCATAAAAATAGAAAAAGAAGAACTTAAATATTCGCTATTTGAGGATGACATGATAAAATATTTAACAAACCCTAAAGGGTATGCAAAGAAACTGCTAGAGTTAATAAATGAATTCAGCAAAGTGCCAGTATATAAAATCAACAAGAAAAAATCAAAGGCATTCCTGTATATCAGCAACAAAACTTCTGAAATTGAAATGAGGAAAACCACTCCATTCACAATATCCTCATAGAAAATAAGATACCTGGGAATCAACCTAAAAAAAGAGGTGAAAGATTTATACAATGAAAGTTACATAACTCTAAAGAAAGAGATAGAAGAAGATGTTAGAAGATGGAAAAATGTACCCTGTTCATGTATAGGCAGAACTAACATCATCAAAATTGCGATATTACCCAAAGTTCTCTACAGGTTTAATGCAATGCCAATCAAAATCCCAATGGCATTTCTTGTAGAAATATATAAAGGAATCATGAATTTCATATGGAAAAACAATAGACACAGAATAGCAATAGCAATTCTAAGCAGGAAGTGTGAATCAGGATGTATAGCGATAACAGAGTTCAAACTGTACTACAAAGCAATAGTAACAAAAACAGCGTGGTACTGGTATCACAAAAGTCAGCTGGACCAATGGTACAGAATAGAGGACACAGAAACCAATCCACAAAAGTACAACTTTCTTATATTTGAAAAAGGGCCTAAAAGCATGCAATGGAGGAAGGATAGCATCTTCAACAAGTGGTCCAGGGAAAATTGGAAATCCATATGCAACAAAATGAAAATGAATCCCTTTCTCTCGCCATGCACAAAATTTAACTCTAAATGGATCAAGGAGCAAGATATAAAATCAGAGACACTGCATCTAATAGAAGAAAAATTTGGCTACCATGTACATACTGTGGGGTTGGGCCCCAAATTCCTTAATAGGACAGCCATAGCACAAGAGTTAATAACAAGAATCAACAAATGGGACTTACTTAAACTAAAAAGTTTTTTTCGAAACAAGAGAAACAATAAGAGAGGTAAATAGAGAGCCTACATCTTGGGAACAAATTTTTACCCCTCACACTTCAGATAGAGCCCTAATATCTAGAATATACAAAGAACTCAAAAATTAAACAAAAAGATAACAAATAAACCAATCCACAAATGGGCCAAGGACCTGAACAGAAACTTCACAGAGGAGGACATACAATCCATCAACAAGAACATGAAAAAATGCCCACCATCTCTAGCAGCTAGGGAAATTCAAGTCAAAACCACCCTAAGATACCATCTCACTCCAGTAAGATTGGCAGCCATTATGAAATCAAACAACAGTAAGTGTTGGCGAGGATGTGGGGAAAAGGGTACACTTGTACACTGCTGGTGGGACTGCAAAATGTTGAGGCCAATTTTGAAAGCAGTATGGAGATACCTGGGAAAGCAGGGAAAGGATCCACCATTTGACCCAGCTATCTCACTTCTCGGACTATTCCCTAAGGATCTTAAAAGAGCGCACTATAGGGATACTGCCACATCACTGATCATAGCGGCACAATTCATAATAGCTAAACTGTGGAACCAAACTAGATGACCTTCAATAGGCGAATGGATAAAAAAGGGGCATCTATACACAATGGAGTATTATGCAGCATTAAAAAATGACAAAAATCATTGAATTTGAAGGGAAATGGATGGCATTAGAACATATAATGCTAAGCAAAGCTAGCCAATCCTTAAAAAACAAATGCCAAATGTTTTCTTTGATATAAAGAGAGCAAATAAGAACAGAACAGGGAAGAAGAGCATGAGGAAAATATTAACACTAAATGGAGATGAGTGGGGGGAGAGAAAGGGAGAGAGAATGGAAAGCATATGGAAATGGTAGGAGACACTAAATGTTACACAAAATTCCATATAAGAGGTTGTGAGGGGAAAGGGGGGGAAACAAGGGAGAGAATTGAACAATAGCAGATGAGGTATAGAGGGTAGATGGTTGGGGAGGGGAGGGGGATAGTAGGGGATAGGAAAGGTAGCAGAATACAACAATCACTAATATGCCATTATGTAAAAACGTGAGTGTGTAACTGATGTGATTCTGCGATTTGTATTGGGGTAAAAATGGGAGTTCATAACCCAAATGAGTCAAATGTATGAAAGATGATATAGCATGAGCTTTTGAACAACCAAAAAAAAGAAAAAAAAAGGAATTTAATTTCCAATATTTGAGACATTTTACAACTTTATTTTTTAATAAAATTGGCTTTTATTTGTTATCTTACTTGCTGTTATCTGCCTTTCAGTTTGAAAAAACGATGTGCTGTAGCCATTCATCCATGTAGTATGTAACAGAAAATTTTCAGTGTCTCCATATAACCAGATTGGCAAGGCATCAAGGTTTCCCTCACAAACAAGATAAAGGCTTTTGCATAAGAAATTTAATATTCTGCAATACAATTTTTTTTTAACTTTCCAATTAAATTTCAATTTTTTTTTTTAAAGAAGAAACTAAACCCCACAGTAAGAAGGCCTCAAAGTGGAGAAGTGGAGCAGTATTAATGGCAGGCCTATTTAATCACTCCTGGTTCACAGGAAGGGTGTCCAGGCCACCCTGACTTTAGGCAAATGAGGGGCAAGAAAGCTTATTTGGGCCACTGTCTTGGGCTGTGCCCCTCATGAAAAACTCCAGCCAGAGGTTATGAGGAGTGTCTATGTGGAAGAAGATGAGGACAATGTGGGAGTGTTTTGGTTTTAATTGTGGTCATTTGTGTGGCAGATGGAAGAGATGACTGGGTCCAACTGGGCTTGAACACTGGTGTGATTCCCCTTAGAGAATGAGTTCTGGAACTGACCTCAGATAAGTATTGCCATGAATTGTGTTGCGATTTCAGGAGGCCACACATGAGAGTCGCCCTTTGAAAATGAGATCTAGGCCCAGGGTGGCTTTCCCAAGAGTACTGAGAATCTCAGCTAGGATATCACATGATTTTATTCTGAAAGACTTGGCACCCATAGTTGAGAGTCAAAACACACATGGACCTCACATTGTAGACCTCAATGGGCCTGGCTTCATGTGACCTTTTGGCCACTGTTTGGGAAGCCTTGCCTGTGAGTGTTCTCCAGATCTTTCATTGAAATGAGCTTTCTCAACATTTAATGGTCCCTGAATGAATTGAAACCCACAGTGCCTCCACCTTCATCCTTGAAATTTGTCTAGATCAATACCATGAATGTTTAGAAATTTTTATGACCAGATGGCACTGGAGAACCTTTTGATGTACTTTTGCTGATCATGAGTATACCAGACAGTGCCTTGATTGACTGGGCTTCATGAAAATGTTTAGAACAGAGATGCCAGAAAGTTGGAGACTGCAGAGTAGTGGGCCTAGAGCAGTGGTGGGAAGGTGTGTGATAAAACATCTGTGGTGGGGCCATGTGGATCTGCCATTGACTTTCAATTGTCTTGAGACAGACATGGTGCAGCCATCAGACCATTGTATATAAAGGCATCTTGTTATATGGAGAAGTTTCAGAGTAATGTTTAGAATCAGGTTGCTATTATCAAGGGGGAAAGCTATGTGGGATAGAAGCCTGGTTGGTGCATTCTACTGTAGACCAGGGTACACGTACCACACGTGACAGAACTCCCTCCAGCACTGTGTCCCAGTTGAACTCCTTGTATTTCGTGATGCCAATACCAAACTACCAGTGCAGCAGCAAGAAACACCACGAAAAGTGGAAGATGACCAAATGGTTTCACAGTCCACACGGGGAGACACTTAGCCCCCAGTGGCAATAGTTTACCTACAAAGAGAGAATTCAGCATTGCTGCCTCATGTTCATTGGAAAATAAGATGCCATGTCCTCCAGGTCACATAGATGCAGACCCAGCTTAGATGGTCTCTCTATAAAGGAAGCGAAAGCTCCTGAAAACAACATATATTTCAAGTGCCCAACCTCAAAGGCAGTTTCTCAAGAAGTGTTTAGGCCAGCAGATCTTCATGTCTGTGGAGTATTTCCCATGTCACTTACTTTTGGAAACTCCTCTACCACCTCCAAGGTTGTGCACTCCTGAGCATTTTCGTTGCAGATATATATTTACAGATTTTCTAACTCTTCTCCTCTAATTGTGACTTACTTGGGGCAATGGTAATGTCAAGTCATTCTTCTATATGAGAGAAGGAAGATTTTTTTGTAGCACATATTTGCATACACATTGGATTCATTTTTCAATTTTTCATTCGAAATACTGAATCCTTGACACTAGCCCATACCCTTATAGACTCTGACTACTAATACTAATATGATGAGAAAAATAACCAAAACAGAATAGAAATACAAGCAGTTCAGAAGAGGCATGGTGTGTAGTTGTACTTGCCTTTTGCATGATATAAGGTAGGAGTTATAAATCTAGTCAATTATTTGTTGAAATAATTCTCCATGTGTTTTTAAAGTTAAGAAATATGTGAATTTCTGTCTCTCTTTCTCTTTAGCCTATTAAGCACATGTATTTTTATATGCACAAATAGAATCCTACCTGGTTTCACACGTACATTCTTGTGAGGTGGCTGACTTGGCAGATACAAATTGTGAGAAGAGATCACTTCTCCTAAAGGCTGTTGGAACTAAAAATTCAACCCATGGGTGACCTTCCTAGATGAACAACATTATACATAATCCATGTTCAGTATAATGAATATTTTTTGATATGCAGATGAGTTATTTTTCATGATGAATTTCAATTGGCATATATATTGCTACATTATAATGTGTGTGTGTTTGTGTCTATATATATATAGTCTCCAGATTTTCAAAATATGAAATATAAGTGTCTTACTATACACTGCCTAAATTCATTCATGTTCCTGTATGGGGATATATAATCAATTTTTCCCAAGATTATTCTTAGAAATATACATCCACTGAAATACATATTTGTTTCCTAGTACTGAAAACTAACTTCAGGGAATGGTGCTAAGAAATCCTAATATTTCTACAGTGACTCACCCAGTTTAACATCAATGCAAGTAGACACCTATGGGACATGATGTGTATTTTGAAGTTCATTTTTATTCAACACTGGTACATTACTATTTCTGCAGTTTATCGGCAATATAGGATATATCATTTCATCCACAATTTTACAAATTTATAGGCATTTGGTTCAATTTCAATCACTTCCTACTTGAGAAGACATGTATTCCTCCATGTTTCTTGACTGTTCTTTTCATGAGATTCTTTCCAAACACATTATTTTCGATTTCCATAATCACTTTTGAAACAAAACTCCCACACTCTTCATAATAAACCGTAACACTAATATTATCATTAGATGTATAACTGTTCGGAATGAATGTATGTATATCAATGTAAGATTTCTTGTATATTTTCAGATATCAATTCAATCCATTATTTAAATTTTGAACCAGTTATATTATTTATTCACAGTATGGTCTATTAAAGAATCATCTCTATATTCATAGACCCAGGGTATACCTATTTGTATCCCCAATACTAATTTATAAGCCTTTAAAATATTGCTTTCAAAAATGGTGGAAGAAATATTCTAGTCACCTGATATACATATGCATTTCATCACAGTAATATTCCTGACAAAAAATGCAAGTGTCACACTTATGATTTTACCAAAGCCTATATTGAAAGTGAGCATGTATTACTAACAACATCCATGTCCTGATTCACTAATGATCTCGAATATCATTCCTGTTGGTGACTACATATTTGTTTCTTCCTAAGATTGTATATTCAAACTCAACCCTGTTAAAAATGTCTTATCCTATCACTCTCTTTGTACTTTGCCTGATTTCCTAATATCTCTATTGATATTTGCTTTCCTACACATTTTCCCCAGTTCATCACTGTGGCTGACTCTTCACATATGCTGAAATTTACATTCACTCTCTAACCAAAACCCTATATCTAAAGTCTTTTGATCCAACTCCTTGGTTCACTCAAATGGGTTCTTCAAATCCCTTCAGAGGGTAGCCCATAGGTGCTTGGGTTTTCTCATGACCCCAATTCTCATAAAGAATCTATACCCCACAGAGAGTAGGCCTCAAATTGGAGAAGTAGAGCACTATTAATGGCAGGCCTATTTGATCACCCCTCGTTCACAGGAAGGGTTTCCATGCCACCCTGACTTTAGGCAAATGAGTGGCAAGTGAGCTTATTTTGAACACTGTCTTGGGCTGCGCCCCTCATGGAAACCTCCAACCAGAGTTTATTATGACTGTCTATATGGAAGAAGATGAGGGCCATGTTGGAGTGTTTTGGTTTAATTGTGGTCATTTGTGTTATGGTTGGAAAAGATTCCAGGGTCAACCTGGGCTTTAACTCTTGTGTGATTCCCTTTAGAGACTGAGTTCTGGAACAGATCTCAGCGACGTATTGGCATGAATTGTGTTTGGAACTTAGGAGGCCACACATGAGAGTTGCCCTTGGAGACTGAGATCTAGGCCCAGGTTGGCTTTCCAAAGAGCACTGGGATTCTCAGCCAGGATATCACATGACTTTATTCAGAAAGACTTAGCAGCCATAGTTGAGAGTCAAAACACACATGGACCTCAATTGTAAACCTCAATGGGCCTGGCTTCATGTGACCTTTTGGCCACTCCTTGGGAAGCCTTGCCTGTGAGAATTGTCCCGAGCTTTCATTGAAATGAGCTTCCTCACTATTTCATGGTTCCTGAATGAATTGAAACCCACAGTGCCTCCAACTTCATCCTTGAAAATTGGCTAGATAAACACCATAAAATTTTTGATATTCCTATGAACAGGTGGCACTAGAAAATCTTTGGATGTCTGTTGCTGATCACGAGTATACCAGACAGTGCCCTGATTGACTGGGTTTCATGAAAATGTTGTAGAACAGAGATGCCAGAAAGTTGGAGCCTGCTGAGTAGTGGGCCTAGAGCAGTGGTTGGCAGGTGTATGATAAAACATCTGTCGTGGGGCCACATGGATCTTCCCTTGGCTTCCAAATGGATTGTGACTGACATGGTGCAGCCTGCAGACCCTTACAAATAAAGGGATCTTGTTATATGGAGAGGTTTCATGGCAATGTTCAGAATCAGGTTGCTATGGACATGGGTGCAAGCTTTTTGGGATAGAAGCCTGGTTGGTGCATTCTCCTGCAGACCCTCACTCACCACACATGAGAGTACTCCCTCTAGGACTGTGTCCCAGTTTATCTCCTTGTACTTCATGAAGCCAATACCAAACTCAGAGTACTGCAGTAAATAACACCACAAAAATTCGAGTATGACCAAATGGCTTCACAGACCACACGGTTAGACACTTAGACCCCAGTGGCCTCAGTTTACCTACAAAGAGAGAATTCAGAACTGCTGCCTCATGTTCAATAGAAAATAAGGAACCATGTCATCCAGGTCACATAGATGCTGACCCAGATTTGATGGTCTCACTACAAAGGAAGCTAAAGCTCCTGACAACAACAAATATTTCAAGGGCCCAAACTCAGAGGCAGTTTCTCAAAAATTTATTAGGCCACCAGAGCTCCATGTTTGTGGAGTGTTTATCCTTTCTTTTACATTTGGAAATTCCTCTACCACCTCCAAGGTTGTGAACTCCATTCATTTTTTTTCCAGATATATATTCACAGATTTTCAAACTCTTCTCCACTAATTGTGTCTTACTTGTGGTGAAGGAAATATCAAGGCATTGTTGTGGAGGACAGTGGGAAGATTTTTGTCTAGCATATATTTGTATACACATTAGATTCATTTTCCTATTTTCTATTTGAAATACTGAATTCCTGACAGTAAGCCATACCCTAGTAGACTCTGACTGTTCCCGGGTGCCTATGGTTGGTATACCATTCTAACTTGTGAATGTGACACAGGAAGTAGGGGCAGCCTCCATGTCATGGAGCCATTGGAAGCAAATGTTAGACCAAAGTGGTTGCCAAGGCAGTGACCTCATTCAGTTCCTGAAGGAAGTGACCTACCTCACTTCCTTGGTGATGGAACCCTCTGAACTTGGGATCCAGGAAGCCAGGCACCAAGAGCCAGTCCCAGTCCCTTTCCCAGTGGGTTCACTTGTTTGGATTTACCAAGGACAGAGTCAGTCTTTCTTGTGGATCACTAAATGCCAGGAAAGCTCTGAAGAGGGGCCTTTCCTGAGAAAGCAGGTAGTGACTCACCGATGGCTCCTGAAAACTCTAGAGAGTTGGTAAAGGAGACCAGATCTGAGACAGGAAAGGCCATTTCGGGGGAACATAGTATGGCCTATCAGTCTGAGGACACTCTGGTTACTCACAGACCTATGTGGGTAAAAGATATGCCTTTGTGGGTGTAGATGTGAGTTTATGGTTTTGCCTCATGTTCTGAGAATAGGTAGGAAAGGCAGTTTGTTTGGTTTGGAGTGGACTGTTTTTAATAAGTCATTTGACATGGTGAGTGATTCTATGTCTGTGTATCCCACTTTGTCGGTGGTTGAAGATATGAGAAAAGTGAATGCATCAATGCATGTGTCCTGACAAGTAGAAAGCATTCCAGCACACATCCTGCCCAATTTATGAATGGACTGTTGCTTGCCTTATCGATGGGCAACACCTAATATTTTCCTTAGTTCCTGTTTTCTTCCTGAATTCTGGCCATTCTCCAGAATAGGCTCATTTTCTTTTTGTCCAAGATATGTACCACCTCCGAGCTCTGTGACATGGCCATTTACTGGATACCTGAAATGAATGGGGAGGATCTCAGAAAACTCAGATATCAGTGTGACCAGTAAAGTCTCAGTAGAGAAACCCTGCTTTGTGCCTTTTGCTTACCTACTGTTCTGTTGACCTGAATGTCAGGTAGGTCTTTGCCTCAGACCACCAGTTTGTGAAGCCTGAAGAAACTGCTTTCAAATGGAAATGAATGAGCACCACCCGTGGCTCTTAGATTAATTGCTTTAGAAAAGGATGTGTCTAAATCATCCTCTCGGCTCTGTGTGAGGCTGTGGCTTAGAATCTCAGGACCTGATGGATCTAAAGAAAGATCCCATGTGTGCATCCAAAACCAAAATGGCAAAAAGATCAGACATTGTGGATAAAGTCTCTTGCTTCCTCTGTTAGGCTCCTCACCTCCATCAAGTACGAATAGGGATCCTTTGGGTCTAATGAGTTCTTCAAAGACGAGAAAAGGTGCTTGGGTTTCACATGACTTCAAATCACATAAAGAATCTATATCTCACGTTCAGTAGGCCTCAAAAAGGAGAAAAAGAGCATTATTAATGGCAGGCCTATTTGATCAATCCTGGTTCACAGGAAGGGTGTCCAGGAAACCCAGACTTTAGGCAAATGAGGGGCAAGGGAACTTATTTTGGACACTGTCTTGGGCTTCGCCCCTTGTGGAAACCTCCAGCCAGAGGTAATGATGAGTGTCTATATGGAAGAATATAAGGGCCATGTGGTAGTGTTTTGGTTTTAATTGAACATGTTAATAACACTAACCATACATTGTTCCATCAATTTAAGTATTCAGAAGAGCAGGGACAGATTTGTTCTTACAATACAGGAATGTAGGGGATCTTCAACCTGCTGAAAACCTCAAAGGTCAATGCAGAAATTATCCCTGGAGAAGATGTAGGCAGCTATGAAGGACCGGAGAGAGCAAAAGTAATCTTCCATGGAAAACAACCTGATCAGGATGAAGGGTTGAGTCTGAATCAGACTCTCTATCCTTAACGTAGAGGAGATGGAGCAAACCGGGCCTGTGTGGAGAGCTGTTCCTGGGTACCTATGGTTGGTATACCATTCTAACTTTTGAAAGTGTCTCAGGAATTAGGGGCAGCCTCCATCTCATGGGACCCTTGGAAGCAAGTGTTAGGACAAAGTGGTTGCCACGGCAGTGACCTCATTCAGTTCCCGAAGAAATGACCTTCCTAACTTCCTTGGTGATGGAACTCTCTGAACTTGTGATCCAAGAAGCCAGGCACCCAGAGCCAGTCCCAGTCACAGTTCCAGTGGGCTCACTTGTTGGATTTACCAAGGACAGAGTCAGTCATTCTTGGTACCTACTGATGTGAGGATGGCCAAATGCCAGGAGTGCTCTGAAGAGGGGCCTTTCCTGAGAAAGCAGGTAGTGGCTCAACACTGGCTCCTGACAACTTCACAGAGTTGGCCAAGGTGACCAGATCTGAGGCAGGACAGGCCATTTCGGGAGAACACAGTATGGCCCACAAGTCAGAGGACATTCCGGATAGTCACAGACCTACTTGGGGGAAGAAGTTGAATTTGTGAGTTCGGGTGGGGTTTGTGGTTTTGTCTCATGTTCTCAGAATAGGTAGGAAAGGAGGTTTGTTTGGTTTGGAACTATCTGATTCTTCTAAGTCCTTTGACAATGCGAGTTTTTCTATGTCTGTGTATCCCACTGTGTTAGTGGTTGTAGACATTAGAAAAGAGAATGCATCAATGGATGTGTCCTGTCTAGTAGAAAGCTTCCCAGCATTCATCCTGCCCAATTTATGAATGGACTGCGGCTTGCCTTATGGATGGGCAACACCTGCAATCTTCCTAAGTTCCTGATTTCTTACTCAATTCTGGTCACTCTCAAGAATTGACTCATGGTTGTGTGTCCAAGATATGTACCACCTCAAAGGTCTGTGAAATGGCCATGTACTGGATAGCTGAATGGAATGGCCGAGCATCTCAGAAAACTCAGATAGCAGTGTGACCAGGAATATCTCAGTGGAGAAACCCTGCTTTGGGCCTTATGCATACATATTTTTCTGTTGCTCTGAATGTCAGGAAGGTGTTTTCCTCAGGCCAACACTTTTGGAAGCCTTAACAAAAGACTTTTCAATTGGAAATAAATGTGCATCTCCTGTGGCTCTTTGCTTAATTGCTTTGGAAAGGGATGTGTCTGAATCAGCCTCTTGGCCCTGTGTGAGGCTGTGGCTTAGATTCTATGCACCTTATGTATCTAAAGAAAGATTCCATATGTGCATCCAAAACCAAAATGGCTAAAAGTAGAGTCATTGTGGATGAAGTCTCTTGCCTTCCTCTGGTAGGGCACTTACTTCCATCAAGGAAGAATAGGGATCCTTTGTGTCAAATGGGTTCTTCAAAGCTCTGCAGTGGCTTGCAAATAGTTCTTGTGTTTTCTCATGCGTCCAATTCCCAAAAAGAATTTAAACCCCTCAGTCAGTAGGCCTCAAATTGGAGAAGTGGAGCAGTATAAATGTCAGGCCTATTTGATCACTCCTGGTTCATAGGAAGGGTGTCCAGGCAAACGTGACTTTAGGCAAATGAGGGACAAGGAAGCTTATTTTGGACACTGTCCTGGGCTGTGCCCTCATGGAAACCTCCAGCCAGAGGTTATGATGAGTGTCTATATGGAAGAAGATGAGGGTCATGTGGGAGTGTTTAGGTTTTAATTGTGAGAGATTACTGGTTCAACCTGGGTTGAATTCTGGTGTGATTCCCCTTAGAGACTCAGTTCTTGAACTGACCTCAGAGAAGAATTGCCATGAATTGTGTTAAGATTTTCGGAGGCAACGCATGAGAGTCGCCATTGGAAGCTGTGATCTAGTCCCAGGGGGACTTTCCACAGTTCACTGGGAATCTCAGGCAGATAATCACATAATTTTATTCTGAAAGACTTGGCAGCCACAATTGAGAGTCAAAACACACATGGACCTCACATTTTAGACCTCAATGGGCCTGGCTTCAAGTGACGTTTTGGCCACTATTTGGGAAGCCTTGCCTGTGAGAGTTCTCCAGAGCTTTCATTAAAATGAGATTCCTCACCATTTAATGGTTTCTGAATAATTGAAACCCACAATGCCTCCAACTTCATCCTTGAAAATGGTTACATAAATATCATGAAATTTTTAAAATTACCATTACCAGGTGGCACTGGAGAACCTTTGGATGTCCTGTTGCTGATCATGAGTATACCAGAGAGTGCCTAGATTGACTGGGTTTCTTTAACATGGTGTAGAACACAGATGCCAGTAAGTTGGAGTCTGCTGAGAAGTGGACCTAGAGCAGTGGTGGGCAGGTGTGTGATAAAACATCAGTGGTACGGCCATGAGGATCTAGCATTGGATTCCAAATGCCTTGTGACTGACATGGTGCAGGCAGCAGACCCTTCTATGTAAAGGCATCTTGTTATATGCAGAGGTTTCAGGGCAATGTTCAGAATCAGGTTGCTATGGTCAAGGGGGAAAGCTATCTGGATAGAAGCCTGGTTGGTGCATTCTCCTGCAGACACTGACCCACCACACGTGACAGAACTCCCTCCAGCACTGTGTCCCAGATAAACTCCTTGTATTTCATGAAGCAAACACCAAACTCCCAGTGCAGCAGCAAGAAACACAACGAAAAGTGGATCATGACCAAATTGCTTCACAGTCCAAACGGGGAGACACTTAGCCCCCAGTGGCCACAGTTTACCTGCAAGGAGAGAAACCAGCACTGCTGCCTCATGTTCATTGAAAAATAAGATGCCATGTCCTCCAGGTCACATAGATGCAGACCCAGCTTTGATGGTCTCACTAGAAAGAAGCTAAAGCTCCTGAAAACAACATATATTTCAAGTGCCCAAACTCAGATGCATTTCTCAAGAAGTCTTTAGGCCAGCAGAGCTCCATGTTTGTGGAGTGTTTATCCTGTCCCTTACTTTTGGAAACTCCTCTACCACCTCCAAGGTTGTGAATTTCTGAGGATTTTTCATTGAATATATGTATTCACACATTTTCTAATTCTTCTCCTCTAATTGTGTCTTTCTTGGTGCGAAGGTAATGTCAAGGCATTTTTCTGGATGAGAGTGGGATGATTTTTGTGTAGCATATATTTACATACACATTGGATTCATTTTCCAAATTTCCATTAGAAATACTGAATCCATGACACTAACCACTACATTACTAGACTCTGACTACTAATCCTAATATGATGGAGAATAAAAACCCAAACAGAATAGAAATATAAGCAGTTCAGAGGATGCATGTTGTATAGTGGGACTTGCCTTTTGCATTATATAGGGTAGGAGTTATAAATCTAGTCAATTTTCTGTTGAAATATTTCT
Organism: Callospermophilus lateralis; assembly: GCF_048772815.1. Taxonomy (NCBI): domain Eukaryota; kingdom Metazoa; phylum Chordata; class Mammalia; order Rodentia; family Sciuridae; genus Callospermophilus; species Callospermophilus lateralis. The sequence continues at coordinate 2,097,319 of NW_027514446.1, read as the reverse complement.
CCATGTATTTCTAAAGTTAACAAATATGTGAATACCTGACTCCCTTTCTCTGCAGCCTATTCAGCACATGTAATTTTATATGCACATATAGAATCCTACCTGGAATCACACGTACATTCTTGTGAGATGGCTCACTTGGCAGATACAAATTGTTAGAATAGTTCACTCTTCCTAAATGATGCTGGAACTGAAATTCAACCAATGGGTGAGCTTCCTGGTTGAACAACTTTACACAAAAACCCATGTTCAGTAAAATAAATATTTCTGATCTGTGGATGATATATATTTCATGGTGAATTTCAATTGGCATATATATTCCTACTTTTTAAAGTCTGTTTGTGTGTGTGTGTGTATACATACTCTCCAGATTTTTCAAAATATGAAATATGTGTCTTATTATACACTCCCTAAAATAATTCAAATTCATGTATGTGGATTTTTAATCAACTTTTCACGAGATTATTCCCAGGAATATTCACACACCTGAAAAACATATTTGTTTCCTCGTACTGAGAACTATCTTCAGTGAATGGTGCATACAAATCCTTGTATTTCTGCAGTAACTTACCCAGTTTAGCATCAATGCAAATAGATTTCTATGGGACATGATGTGTATTTTGAAATTCATTTTTATTCAACACTGGTACATTGCAATTTCTTCCGTTTATGCACATCATAAAATATATATTTCATCTAGAAATTCGAAAATTAATAGGCATTTGTTTCATTTTCAATCACTTCCTGCTTCAGAACACATGTATAACTCCATGTTTCTTGACTGATCTTTTCATGAGGTTTCTTTTTTGATTTCCGTAATCATTTTTGAAGCAAAACTCACACACTCTTCATGATGAACCATAACCCTAATATTACCATTAGATGTATATTTGGTTTTAATGAATGTATATATATCAATATAAGATTTCCTCTATATTTTCATTTATCAATTCAATCCATTATTCAAAGTTGGAACCAGTAATACTATTTATTCACAGTATGGTCTATTCATGCATTATCTCTATATTCATAGACACAGGGTACACCTATTTGTACCCCCAGTACTAACTTATACGTCTTCACAATATTGCTCCCAGAAATGGTGGAAGAAATACTCATGTCACCTGATCTACATGTACATGTTATCACAGTAATATTCTGGAAACAAATGCAAAGGTCACAGTTATGATTGTACCAAAACCTAAATGAAAAGTGAGCATGGATTACTAAAAATATTCCTGTCCAGGTTGCTACCGCTCTCAAATGTCAATCCTATTGGTGACTATATATTTGTTTCCTCCTAAGATTATATATTCAACCTCAAGCCTGTTGAAAATGTGTAATCCTATCACTCACTTTATACTTTGCCTGATATCCTAATGTCTCTATTGATTTCTGCTTTCCTAAATATTTTCCCAGTTTATCATTTTGACTGACTCTTCACATGTGCTGACATTTAAATTCACTTTCTAACCGAAACCCAATTGCTAAAAACATTTCCTCCAAAACCTATAATCACTATTCTTTCTAAACCTACCGACACTTTTCCTAATCCTACCGACTATAGCTTTTTGACTGGATATTCTCGTGACATTCAATCATCCAAGGTACAAGGTCCTATGACATTGTATATGGATTTATTTAAGACATCTGTGCAGAACGTAAGTCAAAGCTAAGTATCCCAATTAAAGGCCCAATGCCCTTCTGGGCTTCAAATTTTACCTAGATTTCTGTTTTCATACTTATATTTCACCTAAATATTCTTGTAAATATCGCACATTCCCAATACCATTATTCATCGCTCAGAATGATTCTTAATCCAAATCGAACCTGTTATTAAGCCTAACCAAACACTGTTCCCTCAATCTAACTTTACAGAAGAGCAGCGACAGAGTTGGTCTTACAATACAGGAATGTAGGGGATCTTCCAGATGCTGAGATCCTCAAAGTTTTAAGCAGAAACGATCCCTGGAGAAGACATAGGCAGCTATGAAGGACCTGAGAGAGCAAAAGTCATCTTCCATGGCAAACAACGTACTCAGGATGAAGCATTGTGTCTGAATCAGCCTCTCTTTTCTTAATGTAGAGAAGAGGGACCAAACCACGCCTGTGTGGAGAGCTGTTCCAGGATTCCTATGGTTGATATACCATTCTAACTGTTGAAACTGTCTCGGGAAGTAGGGGCAGCCTCCACCTCATGGGAACCTTGCAATCACCTGTTAGGACAAAGTGGTTGCAAAGGCAGTAAAGTCACTCAGTTCCTGAATGAAGCGACCTACCTCACTTCCTTGGTGAAGAAACTCCCTGACCTTGGGCTCCAGGAAGACAGAGAATACCAAGACCTTGTCACAGTTCCAGTGCCAGTGGGCTCCATTGTTTGGAAAAACCAAGGATAGACTAAGTATTCCTTGGTACCTACTGATATGAGGATTTCAAATGCCAGGAGAGCTCTGAAGAGGGGCCTTTCCTGAGAAAGCAGGTAGTGGTTCACCGCGACCAGATCTGAGACAGGACAGGCCTTTTGGGGGAACATAGTATGGCCCACCAGTCAGAGGACACTCCAGATAGTCACAGACCTACTTGAATGAAGGAGGTGCGTTCGCGCGCGTGTGTGTGATTTTGTGGTTTAGTCTCTTCTTATGAGAATAGGTAGGAAAGGCGGTTTGTTTGGTTTGGAGTGGACTGCTTCTAGTAAGTCGTTTGACAAGGCGATTTTTTGCATGTCTTTGTAACCCACTGTGTTCGTGGTTGTAGACCTTAGAAAAAAGAATGCATCAATGTGTCCTGTCTAGTAAAAATCTTCCCAGCATTCATCCTGCCCAATTTAGGAGTGGACTGCCCCTTGCCTTATGGATGGGCAACACCTGAAATCTTCCTAAGTTCCTGATTTCTTCCTCAATTCTGGTCACTCTCAAGAATAGGCTCATTGTTTTGTGTCCAAGATATGTACCACCTCCAATCTGAGTGACATGGCCATGTACAAGATAGATGAAGGGAATGGCGAGCATCTCAGAAAACTCTAATATCAGTGTGTCCAGGAAAGTCTCAGTGGATAAACCCTGCTTTGGGCCTTTTGCTATTGTTCTGTTGCCCTGAATGTCAGGAAAGTCTTTGCCTCAGGCCATCCCTTTATGAATCCTGAAGAAAACAGTTTTCAAATGGAAATAAATGGGCATCAACTGTGGCTCTGTGCTTAATTGCTTTGGAAAGGGATGCGTCTGAATCAGCCTCTTGGTCCTATGTGAGGCTATAGCTTAGATTCTCAGCACCTGATGGATCTAAAGAAAGATCCCATGTGTGCATTCAAAACCAAAATGGCAAAAAGATCAGTAATTGTGGATGAAGTCTCTTGCCTTCCTCTGTAAGGTTCCTGACCTACATCAAGTGAGATTAGGCATTCTTTGGGTCAAATGAGTTCTTCAAAGCCCTGTGGAGGCCATTAACAGGTGGCACTGGAGAACTCTTAAATGGTCTGTTGCTGATCATGAGTATACTAGCCAGGGCCTTTATTGACTGAGTTTCATAAAAATTATCTAGAACAGCGATGCCAATAAGTTGGAGCCTGCTGAGTAGTGGACCTAGAGCAGTAGTGTGTGATAAAATATCTGTGGTGGGACCATGTGGATCTGCTATTGACTTCCAAATGGCTTGTGACTGACATGGTGCAGCCAGCAGACCCTTCTATGTAAAGGCATCTTGTATATGGAGAGGTTTCAGGGTAATGTTAAGAATCAGGTTGCTGAGGTTAAGGGGACAAGCTATCTGGTATTGAAGCCTGGTTGGTACATTCTCCTGCAGAACGTGACCCACAACACGTGACAGAACTTCCTCCAGCACTGTGTTCCAGTTGAACTCATTGTATTTCGTGAAGCAAATACCAATGTCCCAGTTCAGCAGCAAGAAACACCACAAAAGTTGGAGGATGAACAAATGGCTTCAGAGTCCACATGGGGTGACACTTAGGCCCCAGTGGCCACAGTTTACATACAAAGAGAGAAATCAGCACTGCTGCCTCAGGATCATTGGAAAATAAGAAACCAAGATCTTCATGTCACATAGATACAGACCCAGCTTTGATGGTCTCACTAGAAAGGAAGCTAAAGCTTCTGACAAACACATATATTTCAAGTGCCCACCCTCAGAGGCAGTTTCTCAAGAAATCTTTTGGCCAACAGAGCTCCATGTTTGTGGAGTGTTTACCCTGTCCCTTACTTTTGGAAACTGCTCTACAACCTCCAAAATTGTGAACTCCTGAGCATATTCCACTACAGATATATATTCACAGATTTTCTACCTCTTCTCTTCTAATTGTGTCTTATTTGGGGTGAAGGTAATTTCAAGGCATTGTTGTGGATGAGAGTTGGAAGATTTTTTTGTAGCACATATTTGCATACACATTGGATTCATTTTCCAATTTTCCATTCGAAATACTGAATTCCTGACACTAACCCATAACCTACTAGAATCTGACTACTAATCCTAATATGATGGAGAACAATAACCCAAACAGAATAGAAATCCAAGAAGTTCAGAGGAGGCATGGTGTATAGTTGAACTTGCCTTTTTCATTATATAGTGTAGGAGTTATAAATCTAATCAATATTTTGTTGACATAGTTGTCCATGTGTTTTTAAATTTAACAAGTATTTGAATTCCTGTCTCCGTTTGTCTGTAGCCTATTCAGCACATGCATTTTTATATGCACATATAGAATCCTACCTGGTATCAAATGTACATTCTTGTGAGGTGGCTGACTTGGCAGATACAAATTATGAGAAGAGATCACTCCTCCTAAACGCTGTTGGAACTGAAAATTTAACCTAAGGGGGAGCTTCCTAGTTGAACAACATTATACACAAATCCATGTTCAGTAAACTAAATATTTTTGGATCTTTGGACGATATGTATTTCTACATCAATTTCAATTGGCATATATATTGCTACATTTCAATGTCTCTGTGTGTATATGTGTTTGTGTGTGTGTGTGTGTGTGTGTATATATATATATATATATATATATATATATATATATATACACTCTCCAAATTTTTAAAAATATGAAATACTTCTGTCTTCTTTTACACACCCTAAATTCATTCATATTCATGTATGTGGATTTATAATAAACTTTTCACAAGATTATTCTCAGAATTATTCATCCACCTGAAATACATATTTGTTTTCTAGTACTGACAAGTAACATCAGTGAATGGTGCATACAAATCCTAATATTTCTACAGTAACTGACCAAGTTTAACATCAATCCAAGTAGATTACTATGGGACATGATGTACATTTTGACGTTCATTTTTATTCAACACTGGTACTTTACTATTTCTTCAGTTTATTCACATCATAGGATATGTATTTCATCCACAAGTTAGCAAAATTATTTGCATTTGTGTCACTTTCAATCACTTTCTACTTCAGAACACATGCATTCCTCTATGTTTCTTGACTGGTCTTTTCATGAGACTTCTTTCCAAACACATTATTTTCCTTTTCCATTCTCACTTTTGAAGCAGATCTCACACACCTTTCATGATAGAATATAACCCTAATATTACCATTAGATGTATAACTCATTGGAATGAATGATTCTATATCAATATAAGATTTCTTATGTATTTTCAGATATCAATTCTATCAATCCATTATTTGAAGTGGAATCAGTTATATTATTTATTCACAGTATTGTCAATTCATGAATTACTTCTATATTCATAGACACAGGGTACACCTCTTTGTACCCCCAATACTAATTTATTTTTTTTATTTTGCATTCTTTCTTAAAGTATTTTTATATTATTTTCAACAACATTTGAAACAACAGGATTTTCTAAATAGACTTGTCTTTAGCATACCCAGATGAAAAAATATAATTCTATTTCATATCTTTTTGTGGGATAATGTGGGTTTTTTGTACTGAAAAAATGCTAGGAATATTAGAATATATGATCCATTAGCCAACTTTGTTTGTTTGTTTGTTTGCTTTTGCAAAGCTAGAAATTGAACCCTAGTAGTAACTAGTAATTCTACTCATTCAGAAAAGTTAGTGTGTCATTTTATTGAAATAACCATACTGGATATAAAATAGATACACATGTGATACAATAGATTGCATGGTATATAAATTTGTATCTCAGTAAAGCTGTAATTAAAATAAAATTTAAAGTATTGAAATTCAGGCAAAGGATAGGAAAGATATTTGTGTCTGTTTTTCAGAAGTTTATTGTCATCCATTTAAAAAATCTTTTAAAAGAGATTGCATTTGAACAAAAGGTATTGTTTAGTGTGCTTTCTCTGTATTCTTAGTGGTTCTTCACTATTACTATTTTATTCACACCCTCTTAATTTCTTATTGTTGAGCCAATTCTGCATCTAAATGTAGTGGCAAGATATATTCAGGAGTCTGGTGCAATAGTGCATGCCTGAAATCCCAGCTACTAAGACCCTTTCTCAAAACAACAAAAAAGTAGTGGGGGTGGGGAGCATGGATGTAGTTTAGCAGTCAAGTGCTTTCCGAAGCATGTGGAGGTCCTGGGTTCTATCTGGAGCACCGCAAAAGCAAAACAAACAAAAGACGTATTCCAGAGATTTTGATTATTTCTGCAGGAGACATGCAGTCAAGACTAAGTAATTTGAAACAGGAGTGGCACAAGAAGTGGAAGATAAAGTATCAATTTTTTTTTCTTTTTTTTTTTTGGTTAGAATTAGTTCACTTTGCATTCCTTGCGTATGTGCCTCTACCTTTGGAACCACATTGGTAAAAGTTTGTGTAAGAATTGTTTGTTGGCATATCCTAGAGTGCTCAATTTATACGTCTTCAAAATATTGCTCCCAGAAATTGTGGAAGAAATACTCATGTCCCCTGATCTACATATACATTTTATCACAGTAATATTCGGAACACAAAATGCAAAAGTCACACTTATGATTGTACCAAAGGCTAAATAGAAAGTGAACCTGTATTATTAAAAACATTCATGTCCAGGTTGCCTAATACTCTCAAATGTCAATCCTATTGGTGACTACATATTTGTTTCTTCCTAAGATTATATATTGAAACTCAACCCTGTTGATAATGTCTAATCCTATCACTCACTTTATACTTTGCCTGATTTCCTAATGTCTCTATTGATATCTGCTTTCCTACATATTTTCCCCAGTTCATCATTGTGACTCATTCTTCACATGTGCTGACATTTACATTCATTCTCTAACCGAAACCCTATTACTAAAGAACTTTTGGTCCAAATCCTATACTCACTCTTCTTCCTAAACCTACGGACTATATTCCTAATCCTACTGACTATCCCTTTTTGACTGGATGTTCTCTTCTACATTCAATCATTCAAGTAAAGGTCGGTCGAGTGTCGGAAGAGGAGACCACCAAGAGTCTATCTCATGTAACAGCAAAGGGTTTATTGGGGGTCCAGCATGCTGGGGCTCAGAGTTCACTTGAAAAGAGTAGAGAGCCCTGAGAACAGCTTAAGCAGAGGTTAAATACTTTCCCTTGCGAGTGCAGGGAGGGAAGTTTATTGATGTGTCAGGGCGAGTGGTCAATTTGCATGCAACCTGGTGAAGGAGTACATTCTGCAGTTTGACAGTTGGGGACAGCACATTCTGGGAACAAGATTGGCAAACATTTCTCAAGATTTCAACAGTGTTTTGTTAAGCGTACAGAAAAACAGGAAGTGACAACTACATATTTTATTAACCTTTCATTCGACACTTCTTTTTCTGGCTACTTTTAATCATAAAAATGATCATTGGGGGGTGTCACATTCTATGTCTGCTAGTGGGGTATTACCATTAGTTTAACTTGTCCAATTTGAGCCAGGAGAAAATAAATTACATGGTTGAGCAAGCAGGGTTTAATAGTTAGCAATAATATGAGGATTATTATTGGACCGGCCAGGGTTGATAAATGCGTAGTTAACCAGGGGAACTTTGTGAACCAAGATTCAAAACACCCTTTTTTGGCCTCTCTCTGTCGTTGACACTCTTCAAGTCATCTTTTTAATTTACTCATAGATTTTTTTACAACTCCAATATGGTTGGCATAAAAACAACATTCTTCCATCAATGCAAAACAAAGGCCCTCTTCTCACATGAAGAGGAGTTCCAATCCTCGACTGTTCTGTAAAACAACTTCAGAGAGATAGGTTAAAGATTCCTGCAATGCTGTTATGGAGGTTTCTAATATCTTTAAGTTTTGCTCTATAGCTGCTTCTATTTGGGTCATTTGTTTTGTCCCATGGACCAAGGCAGTGGTTCTTGTGCCCACCCTTGCAGCAACATGTATTCCTAATAGGATCGCAAAAGTGAGTGATATATGTTCCCAGTGGAACTAGGTTTTATGCCCCCCCTATTTGATCTTCAAATGAACCTGTGTTGATAGAGCACTCTGGGAAACATTTGCACAACTACACAATTAATCACATCTGTTGACCACTTCATGAAAACATAAACAATGTTTTAAGAATATAGAATTATACTGTTGTAGGGACGGACAAGGCAAGGCACCTAAGATAGTACCAAAGACAGGAAAACAGTCCTATTTGTTTGCAAACAGATTCAGAGGGCATTACTTCTGTTGTAATCAATTAAATCCCCGGAACCCCAAGTTTAGGTACTTTCAGAATTTGTACCCAACATATAAGGGAAGGGGCTCAGAAGTTCACAGTCTTAAGCAGTTCACAAAAAGCAGTTTGTATTCTGTTTTTTTCCTCTGTTGTGGGAAAGTTAACTTTTCAAGGACACCTGGGTGAGGGAGAGCATTATATTCCCTTTATTTTTTCCCCCTCCCAACTGTTACCATGGAGCCCAGTTGGTAACTTCTTTATCTTACAAATGTAGCCATCTCTGTGAAGCCTCAGCTCAAGGCCAAGGCCTTGTTCACATATTTTGTGAAAAACTAGTAAGGTGGTGTCTAGCTTAGGATTGCTGATTTTTTTAGCCAGTGGCCAAGTAGAATAGGGCAACACAAAAAGAGGAAGTTTATGTACTTAGAAATTTTTTATAGGGACTCTTTTTCTGAAAGTCCTAAATTCAGCTATGTTGAAGATTTCTGGAGAAGGTCAGTTAAGACATTTCTGTGGGCCTGGTACAGAGGGGGAAGACGGGGAAGGCGTGGCTGTGAGCAGCTCCGTGGATCTGAGAATGAGGTAGGAGAGATGTAAAAGAATAATGGGAAAGGGGTTTTGGATTTTTCTAGGAACAAATCTTGAGCAGTACAACAGGTAGAGCAGAGGGTAAGATGGGAGTTAGTATCCCCAAAAGCCTGTGAGGGACTTTAAATACTTAGTAACCTGTTTTCAGTGATGACAAAGCAACTTTAAAGGCCATTTACATTACATCTTCCATAAGGGCCTGAGGGCTCTCCTCAGCTGGTTTGAGCTTTGTGTTAGCTAGTAAGAGGACCTGGTGGGACCCGGTGCAGGCAATGACAAGAGAAGAGAGGAGTGAGTGGGTTAAGGTGTACCTCAGTACCTGCTACCTTAACAAGGGGGCAATGGTCATAGAATGGGCGGAGGTTTGGGTTTTTGATCTAGTAATTGGAGGGGAGAAATCAGGTTGCTTAGGTGAGAGTAAGAGCAGAGAGTATGGAGCAGATGGCTGAGGGTGAGGATCTATTGGAGAAGCATAGTTCAGGATGTGAGCAAAGGAGGGAAAAGGCCTCCACATAGGGAAATCTCCTTTCACACTTTTGAGCACTTGCAAAAGTTAAAAAGGTCACGCAGAATTTGAGGATCTAGAGACCCCTCTGGGGGCTATCAATTTTGGTTATCTAATTTAATATGGCCAATGTTGTGTACAGAATTTGATGAGGAGTTTGGGTTCCATCAAGCAGTCCCTGAATGCTCACATCCCCATGACTTACAGAAGAAGTCGGCTTCCCCCCAACACAGCCGTGACTGTTTGTGGCTTTGATAGTCCGCCAGGCAAACATAGTAATCTAGGCTAGCCAAACTGCATCTGGCTCGCGTGTCCCTACATCCATAATATTTGTTTTCATTATCTATGGTAGAGAAGGGATTTAATGGAATTTTAGTGGGATCCACTTCATCAGGGATATCCCAATGGAAAAGACCTATAGCCAGCTGACAAATGTCTCTGTGGAGAGATGGCGACCATGTCCTTAAGTGGGCAGTATGCGAGATAGACCATACTTCTTGTCCAGTAAGATTTGTGATCAGCCATTGCTGCTGAATGGGCTGATGAGGGTTAGGACTACTGGTGGTCAAGGGGAGAGTCTATAGCCTTATTGACAAGGCAAATACACAATTTGAAAGGGTTACCTGTCTTTTACAGTTTCCAGCCAGAGTCTGGACAGGGCACAGGCTTGAGATGAGAGGTATGGATCCAGGAAGTGATTCTGTCTACCTTTACTTCTGTAGGTGTTATAAGTAGCACCTTCTATGGTCCCTTTCAGCGGGGTTCCATGGATGACACCTGATGTCGTCTAATGTAGACAAGTCTCTTTCTTGATATTGATGTTGATTCCCCTCGTCCCCGGGTTGGTAGGCAGTGGCCATCTGTCTTCACAGGTATCTGTGTGGTCCTGGCTGAAAGACAATATCTCTGACTTTTTAAATTAGTGGGAAGTAGAAAGATCCTTCTAGGGTCCATCCAAATCCAATGGTGAGCCATTCTGAGGCACAGAGAGTCTGCCAGGTCCAGCGTTTTGCTAAAAAAGAAAGATTCTGATCCCTTAAGCAAACTTTGGTGCAGTGATCAAGGGTCAGAGACAGAGGCATTGAAGTGCTCTGTCCCATAATAAAAGATACACAAACAGTAAAAGCAACAACACACGACACAGACAAGACAAGACAATAAAGACAGGATATGGAAGTCCAACACCGAGACCAGGACTTAGTAGTTGACAGTACCCGATCGGTTAGCAATAACGAATCTGAAACAAAATATCACTGAGTCATGGAGACTATTGTTCCTCAATTTTCTGAGTCCTCTATGACGTCACCCAGGGACTTGGCCTGTGGCTCTGTGACATGACTGTCAGCCATCGTTGCAGAGAGCTCACGCTCTTCATTGACATCCATTTTGCCAAGCCCTGACCTGAAACCGGACCAGAAAGAGGCACCTTACTTACCCTGAGAGGAGTTCGTTGGGGTCTCTTGTCCACCGCTGCCGGATCTCAGTGGAACCTCCATATGTAAAGGTCCGGTGACAATCGGGGGAAGAGACCACCAAGAGACTGTCTCATGCAAAAGCAAAGGGTTTATTGGGGGTCCAGCATGCTGGGGCTCAGAGCTCACTTGAATAGAGCAGAGAGCCCAGAGAACAGCTTAAGCAGAGCTTATATATTTTCCTTGGACAGGGCAGGGGGGTAAGTTTATTGATGGGTCCGGGCGAGTGAGCGGTTTGCGTGCAACCGGTTGAGGGAGTACATTCTGCAGTTTGGCAATTGGGGACAGCACATTCTGGGAATAAGATTAGCAAACAGTTCTCAATATTTCAAAAGTGTTTTGTTAAGCATACAGAAAAACAGGAAGTGACAAGTACTTATTTTATTAACCTTTCACTGCGAACTATACTTTGCCAGAATTCCTAATGTCTCTATTGTGTTTGTTAAAGTTCATTTTTATTCAAACCTGGTACGTTATTATTTCTTCAGTTCATGGACATCATAAGATATTTCCTTTCATTCACAAGTTCACAAATTTATAAACATTTGGTTCACTTTCAATCACTTCCTCCTTCGGAAGACATATGTTCCTCCATGTTTCTTGACTGGTCTTTTTACTAGACTTCTTTCTAAACATATTATTTTCGATTCCATAATCATTTTTGAGGCAAAACTCACACACTATTCATGATAAATGATAACCCTAACATTACAATTAGATATATAACTGGTTGGAATGAATGTATGTATATCAATATAAGATTTTCTATATATTTTCAGATATCAATACAATCCATTATTTAAATTTGGAACCAGTTATATAATTTATTCACAGTATGGTCTATTAATGCATCATCTCTATATTCATCAAAACAGGGTAAACCTAATAGTATCCCCAGTACTAATTTATAAGTTTTCAAAATATTGCTCACAGAAATGGTGAAAGAAATACTCATGTCACCTTAGCTACATATACATATTATCACACTAATATTCTGGACACAAAATGCAAAGGTCACACAGAACATAATTTAAGCTAATTATCCCAATCAAGGGCCCAAAGTCCTTCTGGGCTTCAAATATTACCTAGATTTCTGTTTTCATACTTATATTTCACCTCCATGTTCTTGTAAATATCACAGGTTCCCAATATCATTATTCATCCAGCAAAATGATTCATAACCCAAATCAAACATGCTATTAACCCTAACCATTCTGTAAACTGAGATTGTTCACTCAATCTCACTTTACAGAAGAGCAGGGACAAAGTTAGTATTACAATACAGGAAGTTAGGAGATCTTCCACCTGCTGAGTACCTCAAAATCCATGCAGAAATGATCCCTGGAGAAGACGTAGGCAGCTATGAAGGACCTGAGACAGCAAAAGTCATCTTCCTTTGCAAACAACCCGATCAGGATGAAAGGATGTGTCTGAATCATCCTATCTCTTCTTAATGTAGGGAAGATGTATGAAACCAGGCATGTGTGGAGAGCTGTTCCCAGGTGCCTATGTTTCTATACCATTCTAACTTGTGAAAGTGTCACAGGAAATAGAGGCAGCCTCCTTTTCCTGAGACACTAGGAAGCAACTGTTAGGACAAAGTGGTCGCCAAGACAGTGGCCTCATTCATTTTCTGAAGAAAGTGACCTCACCTCACTTTTTTCATGATGGAACTCTCTGAATTTTGTGATCCAGGAAGCCAGGCACCAAGAGCCAGTACCAGTCCCAGTCCAAGTGGGCTCACTTGTTTGGATTTACCAAGTAAAGAGTCAGTCTTTCTTGGTACCTACTGATGTGAGGGTGGCCAAATGCCAAGAAAGCTTTGAAGAGGGTCCTTTCCTGAGAGGGCAGGAAATGGCTCACCACTGCCTCCTGAAAACTTCACAGAATTGGCCAAGGAGACCAGATCTGAGACAGGACCGGCCATTTCTGGGGAACATTCTATGGCCTACTAGTCAGAGGACACTCCGGATAGTCACAGACATACTTGGGGAAGGAGGTGACTTTGTGTGTGTGGATGTCAGTTTGTGGATTTGTCTCATATTCTGAGAATAGGTAAAAAAGGAGGTTTGTTTGGTTTGGAGTGGACTGTTTCTAGTAAGTCATCTGACAAGGAGACTGTTTTTATGTCTGTGTATCCCACTGTGTCCTTAGTTGTAGATATTAGAAAAGAAAATGGCTCAATGGGTGTGTCCTGTCTAGTAGAAAGCTTCACAGCATTCATCCTGCCCAATTAATGAATGGACTGAGGCTTGACTTATCCATGGGCAACACCTAGTATCATCCTAAGTTCTTGAATTCTTCCTGAATTCTGGCAACTCTCCAGAAAGGCTCATGGTTTTTTGTACAAGATATGTACCACCTCCAAGCTCTGTGACATGGCCATGCACTAGTTAGCTGAAAGGAATGGCGAGCACACCAGAAAACTCAGATATTGGTGTGACCAGGAAAGTCTCTATGGTGAAACCTGGCTTAGGGCCTTTTGCTTAACTATTGTTCTGTTGCCCTGAATGTCAGGAACCTGTTTGCCTCAGGCCACCCCTTTATAAAGCCAGAAGAAAACAATTTTCAAATGGAAATGAATGGGCATCACCTGTGCCTCTTTGATGAATTGTTTTGGAAATGGTTATGTCTGAATCAGACTCTGGGCCCTGTGTGAGGCTGTGGCTTAAATTGTCAGCACCTCTTGCTGATCATGAGTGTACCAGACAGTGCCTTGATTGACTGGGATTTATGAAAATGGTGTAGAACAGTGATGCCATTAAGTTGGACCCTCCTGAGTAGTGGGCCCTGAGCTGTGGTGTGCAGGTGTGTGATAAATCATCTGTGGTTGCGCCATGTGGTTTTGCCATTGATTTCCAAATGGTTTGTCACTGACACGGTGCAGTGACCAGACACTTATATGTAAAGTTGTCTTGTTAAATGGATAGTTTTCAGGGCAATGTGCAGAATCAGGTTGCTATGGAGAAGGGGGCAAGTTATGTGGGAATGAAGCCTGGTTGGTGCATTCTCTTGTAGACCCTGAAAAACCACAAATGACAGAACTCCCTCCAGGACTGTGTTCCAGTTGAACTCCTTGTATTTTGTGAGGCAAATACCAAACTCTCAGTGCTGCAGCAGGAAACTCTACGAAAATGGAGGATGAACAAAAGGCTTCACAGTCCACACAGGGAGACACTTAGACCCCAGTGGCCACAGTTTACATACGAAGAGAGAATTCAGCACTGCTGCCTCATGTGTATTGGAAAGCAAGAAAGAATGTCCTCCAGGTCACATAGATGCAGACCCAGCTTTGATGATCTCACTACAAAGGAAGCTAAAGCTACTGACAACATGTATTTCAAGTGCCCATCCTCAGAGGCAGTTTCTCTAGAAGTCTTTAGGCCAGCAGACCTCCATGTTTGTGGAGTGTTTACCCTGTCCCTTACTTTGGGATACTCCTCTACCACCTCCAAGTTTGTGAACTCCTGAATATTTTCCATTCCAGATATGTATTTACAGATTTTCTAACTCTTCTCCTATAATTGTTTCTTATTTGGTGTGAAGGTAACGTCAAGGCATTGTTCTGGATGAGAGTGGGAAGATTTTTGTGTAGCACATATTTGCATACACATTGGATTCATTTTCCAATTTTCCATTCCAAAGACTGAATCCCTGACACTAACGCATACCCTACCAAACTCTGACTACTAATCCTAATATGATGAAGAAAAATAACCCAAACAGAATAGAAATACAAGCACTTCTGAAGAGGCATGGTGTATAGTTGGACTTGCCTTTTGCATGATAAAGTGTAGGTGTTATAAACCTAGTCAATTTTTCATTGAAATAGTTCTCCATGTGTTTTTTTTCCTTTAATATTTATTGTTGGTTCTACAAAACATTACATAGTTCTTGACATGTCATATTTCACACTTTGATTCAAGTAGGTTATGAACTTCCATTTTTCTTCGTATACAGATTGCAGTATCTCATCAGTTACACATCCACTATTTTACATATTGCTATACTAGTGTCTGTTGTATTCTGCTGCCTTTCCTGTCCTCTACTATCTCCCATCCCCTCCCCTCTAATCCTCTCTCTCTACCCCATCTATTGTAATTCATTTCTTCCACTTGTTTTTGTCCCCTTTCCCCTCACTTCATCTTGTATTTAATTTTGTATAACCATGAGGGTTTCCTTCCATTTCTATGTAATTTTCCTTCTCTTTCCTTTTCCCTCCCACCTCTCACCCCTGATTAATATTAATCATCTTCTCATGCTCTTCCTCCCAACTCTGTTCTTAGTTACTCTCCTTATATCAAAGAAAACATTTGGCATTTGTTTTTTAGTGATTGGCTATCTTCACGTAGCATAATACGTTCTAATGCCATCCATTTCTCTGCAAATTGTATGATTTTTTCATTTTTTAATGCAGAGTAATACTCCATTGTGTATAAATGCCACATTTTTTTTAATCCATTCATCTATTGAAGGGCATCTAGGTTGGTTCCACAGTCTTCCTATTGTGAATTGTGCTGCTATGAACATAGATTTATCAGTGTCCATGCAGCATGCACTTTTTGGGTCTATAGGGATTAGACCGAGAAGGGGAATTGCTGGGTCAAATGGCAGTTCCATTCCCAAGTTTCCAAGAAATCTCCATACTGCTTTCCAAATTTGCTGCACCAATTTGCAGTCCCACCAGCAATGTACAGGTGTACCCTTTTTCCCACATCCTCGCCAGCACTTGTTGTCGTTTGACTTCATAATGGCTGCCAAGCTTACTGCAGTGAGATGGTATCTTAGGGTGGGTTTGTTTTGCATTTCTCTGAATGCTCGAGATGGTGAGAATTTTTTGATGTACTTATTGATTGATTGTATGTCCTCCTCTGAGAAGTGTCTGTTCAGGTCCTTGGCCCATTTGTTGATTGGGTAATTCATTTGCTTATTGTTTAATTTTTTGAGTTCTTTGTATAACTCTGGATATTAGGGCTCTATCTGAAGTGTGAAGAGTAAAGATTTGTTCCCAGGATGTAGGCTCCCTTTTTACCTCTCTTATTGTTTCTTTTTCTGAGAAAAATCTATTTAGTTTGAGTAAGTCCTGTTTGTAGATTCTAATTATTAACTCTTATGCTATGGGTGTCCTATTGAGGAATGTGGAGCCCGACCCCACAGTATGTAGATCATAGCCAAAGTTTTCTTCTATCAGATGCCGTGTCGCTGATTTGATATCAAGCTCCTTGATCCATTTTGAGTTAACTTTTGTGCATGGCGAGAGAAAGGGATTCAGTTTCATTTTCTTACATATGTAATTCCAGTTTTTCCAGCACCATTTGTTGAAGATGCTATCCTTCCTTCAGTTTATGCTTTTAGCTCCTTTATCAAATATAAGATTGCTGGAATTTTGTGGATTGATTTCTGTGTCCTCTATTCTGTACCATTGGTCCACCCGCCAGTTTTGGTACCAGTACCATGCTCTTTTTGTTACTATTGCTCCGTAGTATAGTTTGAGGACATGTATCGCTATACCGCCTGATTCACACTTCCTGCTTAGAGTTGTCTTTGCTATACTGGGTCTTGTATTATTCCATATGAATTTCATAATTGTTTTATCTATTTCTACAGGAAATGCCGTTGGGATTTTGATTGGCATTGCATTAAACCTATAGAGAACTTTTGGTAATATCGCCATTTTGATGATGTTAATTCTGCCTATCCATGAACAGGGTATATTTTTCCATCTTGTAAGATCTTCTTCTATTTCTCTCTTTAGGGTTCTGTAGTTTTCATTGTGTAAGTCTTTCACATCTTTTGTTACGTTGATAACCAAATATTTTATTTTATTTTTTTTGAGGATACTCTCAATGGAGTGGTTGTCCTCATTTCCGTTTCAGAGGATTTGTTGCTGATATTCAGGAATGCTTTTGATTTATGATTGTTGATTTTATATCATGCCACTTTGCTGAATTCATTTATTATCTCTAATAGTTTTTTGTAGACCCTTTTGGGTCTACTAGGTATAGAATCATGTCATCTGCAAATAGTGATAATTTAAGTTCTTCTTTTCCTATTTTTATGCCTTTAATTTCTTTCATTTGTCTAATTGCTCTGGCCAGTGTTCGAGAACTATGTTGAACAGAAATCGTGAGAGAGGGCATCCCTGTCTTGTTCCAGATTTTAGAGGGAATGCCTTCAATTTTTTCTCAATTCAGAATGATACTAGCCTGAGGCTTAGCATAGATTGCTTTTACAATATTGAGGTATGTTCCTGTTATCCCAGTTTTTCTAGAGTTTTAAACATAATGGGATGCTGTACTTTATTGAATGCTTTTTCTGCATCTATTGGGGTGATCATATGGTTCTTATTTTTAAGTCTATTGATGTGGTGAATAACATTTATTGATTTCCGTATATTGAACCAGCCTTGTATCCCAGGAATGAATCCTACTTGATCATGTTGCACAATTTTTTAAATATGTTTTTGTATCTGATTCGGCAGAATTTTATTGAGGATTTTTGCATCTAGGTTCATTAGAGAGATTGGTCTGTACATTTGTTTCTTTGAAGGGTCTTTGTCTGGTTTAGGAATCAGGGTGATATTGGCCTCCTCTGCTGTATACACATTCGGTCCTGGGCTTTTCTTAGTTGGTAGTCTTTGGATGGTTTCTTCTATTTTCTCAATTGATATTGGTCTGCTTATGTTGTCTATATCCTCCTGACTCAATCTGGGCAGATCATATGACTTAAGAAATTTATTGATGCCTTCACTATCTTCTAATATAATTTCTGATTATCTTCTGTATTTCAGAAGTGTCTGTTGTGATATTGCCTTTTTCATCCCTTATGATAGTAATTTGAGTTCCCTCTCTTCTTCTCTTCATTAACATGGCTAAGAGTCTGTCGATTTTATTAATTTTTCAACTTTTAGTATTTTCAATTTTTTCAATTGTTTCTTTTGTTTCAATTTCATTAATTTCAGCTCTGATTTTAATTATTTCTTGCCTTCTACTTCTTTTTCTGTTGTTTTGCTCTTCTTTTTCTAGGATTTTGAAATGAACTATGAGATCATTTATTTGTTGTTGTTTTTTTTTTTCTTTTTTTAAGGAAAGAACTCCAAGCAATGAATTTTCCACTTAGAACTGCTTTCAATGTGTCCCATAGATTCTGATATGTTCTGTCTGTCTTTTTCATTTATGTCGAAGAATTTTTTTTATTTTTCTCCTTGATGTCTTCAATAACCCATTGATCATTCAGTACGTATTGTTCATTTTCCAAGTGATGCATGAATTTTCCTTCCTTCTTTTATTGTTGATTTTCAGTTTCATTCCATTACAATCAGATAAGATGCCTGGTATTATCTATACTCCTTTATATTGTCTAAGAGTTGTTCTGTGACATAATATATGATCTATTTTTGAGAGGTATCCATGTGCTGCTGAGAAAACAGTGTAACTGCTTGATGTTGGGTGGTATATTCTATATATGTTAATTAAGTCTAGGTTATTAATTGTGTTATTGAGTTCTATAGTTTCCTAATTCAACTTTTGTTTGGAATATCTGTCCAGTAGTGAGAGAGGTGTGTTGAAATCTCCCATGATTGTTGTATGGTGGTCTACCAGACTCTTGAACTTGAGAAGAGTTTGTTTGATTAACATAGCTGAACCATTGTTTGGGGCACATATATTTATGATTGTTATGTCTTGTTGGTGTATGGTTCCCTTGAGCAATATGTAGTGTCCCTCTTTATCCCTTTTGATTAACTTTGTCTTGAAATCTATTTTATTTGATATGAGTATGGACACTTCTGCTTGTTTCCGAAGTCAATATGAGTGATATGATTTCTCCCAACCTTTCACCTTTAGTCTATATATGTCTTTTTCTATCAAATGTGTCTCCTGTAGGCAGAAAATTTTTGGGTCTTCTTTCGTGATCCATTCTACTAGCCTGTGTCTCTTAATTGGTGAGTTTAAGGCATTAACATTTAGGGTTATTTTTGAAATATGGGTTGTTCTTCCAGCCATATTTGTTTATTTATGTTACTAAACATGGTTTGTTTTTCTCTTTGATTATTTTTCGCCCCTTTACTGTACTACCTCCCACTGTTGGTTTTCATTGTTATTTTCCATTTCGTCTTCCTATAATGTTTTGCCAAGGATCTTTTGAAGAGATGGTTTTCTAGCTGCAAATTCTTTTAACTTTTGTTTATCATGGAAGGTTTTAATTTCATCTTCCATCCTGAAGCTTAAAATCGCTGGATACACAATTCTTGGTTGGAACCCAATTTCTTTCAGTGATTGAAAAATGTTATTCCAGGATCTTCTAGCTTTCAGAGTCTGTGTTGAAAGATCAGCTGTTATCCTGATTGGTTTACCCCTAAATGTAATCTGCTTCCTTTCTCTTGTAGCTTTTAAAATTCTCTCTTTATTCTGTATGTTTGGCATCTTCATTATAATATGTCTAGGTGTTTATCTCTTATGATTTTGCACATTTGGCGTCCTGTAGGCTTCTAGGATTTGGGATTCTGTCTCATTCTTCATGTCTGGAAAGTTTTCTCATATTATTTCATTGAATAGATTGCTCAATCCTGTGGTTTGGACCTGTATACCTTCCTGTATCCCAATTACTCTTTAGTTTGGTCTCTTCATGTTATCCCATATTTCTTGGATGTTCTGCTCATGGTTTCTTAACAGTCTTGCTGAGCTTTCTATGTTCTTTTCAAGTTGAAATACTTTGTCTTCATTGTCTGATGTTCTATCTTCTAAGTGATCTATTCTGCTGGTAGTTTTCTCAATTGAGTTTTTAAGTTGCTTTATTGCTTCCTGCATTTCTATGATTTCTGTTTGTGTGTTTTTTATAACCTCTATCTCCCTGTATAGTTGATCTTTTGCTTCTTGGATTTGTTTATGTAATTCATTGTCAAAGTGATCTTTCATTGTCTGATTTTGCTGTCTAATGTCTCCCTGGAGACTTCAGATCATCTGAAGCAAGTATATCCTGATTCTTTATCTGACATTCCATATGCTGCAGATATTACCTCTTCTAATGTTGAGTTGACCTGCGTTGCTTGTGGTCCTTTCTTTCCTTGTCTTTCCCTACTGTTCACGTTTTTTTCAGCTTGGTGAAACTTTTGTGTTATTGAATTTTACCCCTAAATGTTTATATTGCTATTGTATTCTTGAAAAGTCTCCCTCACAGGCGTAAGCAGCGGCTCTGCCCCTCCTCCAATTGGGGCAATGTGCCTACCACACCAGCACGCCGCTGGGCCTGTTCTGCCTCTTGGTAGCTGGTCCGCCTACCTTGCAGGAGCGGGCAGTTGATCTACCCCTCTGCGGGTGCTGGTCCTGTTCAGCCAGTGGGTAACAGGTCCAGCTACCTTGCAGGCACAGGCGTCGGCTTTGCCCCTCCGCGCTCCGCTGGGCCTCTTCTGTCTGTGGGTTGCAGGGCTGTCTACATTGCAGGCGTGAGTGGCATCTCTGCCCCCCCCAAACCGGGGCGATGTGTCTACCACGCTGGTAGGTCGCTGGGTCTGTTCTGCCTCTGGGTGAGAGGTCTACCTGCTTTGCAGGCACGGGCAGAGGCTCGGCCCCTCCCCAAACCTGGTTATGTGTCTAGCACCCTGGCGGGGCCTAGCACCTGGTCTGTCGGTGTTCGCAGGTCCACCTACTTCGCAGGCGCGGGGGCCGGCTCTGCCCCTCTGAAGGCAGCTGGGCCGCTTCAGCTGGTGGGTCGCAGGTTCACCTATCTTGAAGTCGCAAGGGGTGTCTCTGCCCCTCCGCGGGTGTCTGGGCCTGTTCTGCCTGTGGGTCGCATGTCCACGTTCCTTGCAGGCGTGCAGTGGCTCTGCCCAACCCCCAACCAGGGTGATGTGTCTTTCACGATGGCGGGCCGCTAGGCCTGTTCTACGGGTGGCTCGCAGGTCCGCCTACCTTACAGGCACGGTTGGCGGCTCTGCCCCTCCCTTCTCCATGTGTTTTTAAAGTTAACAAATATGAGAATTCCTGTCTCCATTTCTCTGTACCCTATTCAGCACATGCATTTTTATATTCACATATAGAATCCTACCTGGTATCACATGTACATACTTGTGAGGTTGCTGACTTTGCAAATACAAATTGTGAGAAGGGATCACTCCTCCTAAATGCTGTTGGAACTTACAATTCAAACTATGGGTGAGCTCCCTAGTTGAATAACATTATACATAAATCGATGCTCAGAAAAATGAAGATTTTTGGATTTGTGGATGATATATAATTCATGATGTATTTCGATTGGCATATATATTGCTACTTTTCAATGTATACGTGTGTGTGTGTGTGTGTGTGTGTGTGCATATATATATGTATAAACTCTCCAGATTTTTCAAAATATGAAATGTATGTGTCTTATTATATACTCCCTAAATTCATTGATGTTCATGAATGTGGATTTATATTCAACTTTTCATAAGAATGTTCTCAGAAATATTAATCCACCTGAAATACATATTTGTTTCCTAATACTGAAAACTAACTTCAGTGAATGGTACATACAAATCCTAATATTGCTATAGTAAATGACTCAGTTTAACGTCAATGCAAGTAGATTCCTATGGGACATGATATGTATTTTGACGTTCATTTTTATTCAAAACTGGTACATTAATATTTCTTCAGTTTTTGCACATAATAGAATACATATTTCATTCACAAATTCACAAATTTATAGGCATTTTTTTCACTTTCAATTACTTCCTGCTTCAGAACATATGTATTCCCCCAGGTTTCTTGACTGCTCTTTTAATGAGACTTCTTTCCAAGCACATTATTTTCAATTTCCATAATCATTTTAGAAGCAAAGCTCACACACACTTCATGATAAACCATAACAGTGATATTACCATTAGATGTATAACTGGTTGGAATGATTGTATGAATATCAATATAAGATTTCCAATATATATTCAGATATCAATTCAATCCATTATTTAAATTTGGAACCAGTTATATTATTTATTCACAGTATGGTCTATTCATGCATTATCTTTATATTCATATAACACAGAGTATACCTATTTGTACCCACAATACTAAATTATATGTCTTCAAAATATTGCTCCCAGAAATGGTGGAAGAAATACTCATGTCACCTGATCTATATATACATTAATCACAGTAATATTGTGGAAACAAAAAGCAAGGTCACACTTATGATTGTACCAAATCCTAAATGGAAAGTGAGCATGGATTAAAAAAAAAAATCCATGTCCAGGTTGCCTAATGCTCTCAAAAGTGAATCCTATTGGTGACTACATATTTGTTTCTTCCTGAAATTACATATTCAACCTCAACCTGTTGAAAATGTCTAATCCTATCACTCACTTTATACTTTGCCTGATTTCCTAATGTCTCTATTGAAATCTGATTTCCTGTATTTTTTCCCCAGTTCATCATTATGACTGACTCTTCACATGTGCTGACATTTACTTTCACTCTCTACCCAAAACCCTATTGCTAAAGATCTTTTGGTCCAAATGCTATACACACTCTTCATTCTAAATCTACCGAATATCTTCCTAATCCACCAACTATCCCTTTTGGACTGGATTTTCTCTTCGACATTCAATCATCCAAAAGACAAGGTCCTATGCCATTGTATATCAATTAATCTGAGACACCTGTGCAGAACATAATTCAAAGCTAAGAATCCCAATAGTGGGGCCAATTCCCTTTTGTGCTTCAAAAATTACCTAGATTTCTTTTTTCATACTTATATTTCACCTATATATTCTTGAAAATATAGCAAAATTCCAATACCATTATTCATCCAAGAGAATGATTCCTAACCCAAATGGAAGCTGTTATTAACCTTAACCATACAATGTTTCCTCAATCTAACTTTACAGAAGAGGAGGGACAGAATTAGTCTTCCAATACAGGAGTGTAGGGGATCTTCCACCTGCTGAGAACCTCAAAGTTCCATGCAGAAATGATCCCTGGAAAAGATGTAGGCAGCTATGAAGGACCTGAGAGAGCAAAAGTCATCTTCCATGGCAAACAACCCGGTCAGGATGAAGGGATGTGTCAGAATAAGCCTCACTCTTCTTAATGTAGAGAAGATGGACCAAACCAGTCCAGTGTAGACAGCTGTTCCCGGCTGCCTATGGTTGATATACAATCCTCAGTTGTGAACGTATCACAGGAAATAGGGGCAGCCTCCATCTCATGGGAACCTTGGAAGCAAATTTTAGGACAAAGTGGTTTCCAAAGCAGTGACCTCATTCAGTTCACAAAGGAGGTGACCTTCCTCACTTCTTTGGTGATAGAACTCTCTGAACTTGGGATCCAGGAAGCCAGGCTACCAGAGGCAGTCCCAGTACCATTCCCAGTGGGCACACTTATTTGGATTTACCACGAACAGAGTCAGTCTTTCTTGGTACCTACTGATGTGAGAATGGCCAAATTTCAGGAGAGCTCAGAAGAGGGGCCTTTCCTGAGAAAGCAGGAAGTTGCTCACAGCTGGCTCCTGACCACTTCACAGATTTGGCCAAAAAGACCAGATCTGAGACAGGACAGAACATTTCAGGGAACATAATAAGGCCCACAAGTCAGAGGACACTCCGGATAGTCACAGACCTCTTTGGGGGAAGGAGGTGCCTTTGTGGGTGTGGGTGTGAGTTTGTGGTTTTGTCTCATTTTCTGAGAATAGGTAAAAAAGGCGGTTTGTTTGGTTTGGAGTGGACTGTTCCTAGTAAGTCGTTTCACAAAGTGAGTGTTTCTATGTCTGTGTATCCCACTGTGTCTGTGGTTGTAGACATTTGAAAAGAGAATTCATCAATGGATGTGTCCTGTTTAGTAGAAACCTATCCAGCATTCATTCTGCCCAATTGATGAATGGACTGTGGCTTCCCTTATGGATGGGCAACACCTACTAATTTCCTAAGTTCCTTTTTTCTTCCTGATTCTGGCCACTCTCCAGAATAGGCTCATGGTTTTGTGTCCAAGATATGTACCACCTCCAAGCTCTGTGACAAGGCCATGTAATGGATAGCTAAAGGGAATGGCTAGCATCTCAAAAAACTCGGATATCAGTGTGACCAGGAAAGCCTCAGTGGAGAAACTCTGCTTTGGGTTTTTTTCTAACAAATTCTTCTCTTCCCCTGAATGTGAGGAAGGTCTTGGCCTCAAGACACCGCTTTGTGAAGCCTGAAGAAAACAGTTTTAAAATGGAAATAAATGGGCATCACCTGTGGCTCTTTGTTAATTTCTTTGGAAATGGATGTGTCGGAATCAGTCTCTTGGCCCTGTGTGAGGCTGTGGCTTAGGTTCTCAGCACCTGATGCATCTAAAGAATGATCCCATGTGTGCATCCAAAACCAAAATGGGAAAAAGATCAGTAATTGTTGATGAAGTCTCTCGCCTTCCTCTCTTAGGTTCCTGACCACCATCAAGTGAGAATAGAGATCCTTTGAATCAAATGAGTTCTTCTAAGCCCAGCAAAGGCTATACCATACATGCTTGTGTTTTCTCATGACTCCAAATCAAATAAAGAATCTATACCTGACAGTCAGTAGGCCTCAAATTGGAGAAGCAGAGCAGTATTAAAGGAAGGCATTTTTGATCCCTTGTGGTTCACAGGAAGGGTGTACAGGCCACCCTGCCTTTAGGAAAATGACGGGCAAGCGAGGTTATTTGGACTCTGTGTTGGGCTGCGCCCCTCATGGAAACATCCAGCCAGAGGTTATGAGGAGTGTCTATATGGAAGAAGATGAGGGCCATGTGGGAGTGTTTTGGTTTTAATTGTGGTTATTTGTGTGGAAGTTGGAAGCGATGACTGGGTCCACCTGGGCTTGAACTCTGGTGTGATACCCTATAGAGACTGAGTCCTGGAACTGACCTCAGAGAAGTATTGCCATGAATTGTTTTGGGATATTAGGAGGCCACACATGAGAGTCACCATTGGAAACTGAGATCTATTCCCAGTGTGGCTTTCCACAGAGCACTGGGAATCTCAGCCAAGGTATCACATAATTTTATTCTGAAACACTTGGCAGCAATAGTTGAGAGTCAAAACACAAATGCACTTCACATTGTAGACCTCAATGGGCCTGGCTTCATGTGGCCTTTTGGCCACTCTTTGGGAAGTCTTGGCAGTGAGAGTTCTCCAGATCTTTCTTTGAAATGAGCTTCTTCACCATTTAATGGTTACCGAATTAAATGAAACACTCAGTGCCTCCAACTTCAACCTTGAAAGATGGGCTCGATAAATACCATGAAATTTTTGATATTCCCATATCCAGGGGGCACTGGAGAACCATTGGATATCCTGTTGGTGATCATGAGTGTACCAGACAGTGCCTTGATTGGCTGGGTTTCACGAAAATGGTGTAGAACAGAGATTCCAGTAAGTTGGAGCCTGCTGAATAGTGGGCCTAGAGCAAAGGTGGGCATGTGTGAGATAAAACATCTGTGGTGCTTCCATGTGGATTTCCCAATGGCTTCCAAATGGCTTGTGACTGACATGGTGCAGCCAGCAGACCCTTATATGTAAATGATTCTTGTTATATGGATAAGTTTCAGGGCAATGTTCAGAATCAGGTTCCTATGGTCAAGGGGTCAAGCTATGTTGGACAGAAGCCTGGTTTGTGCATTCTCCTGCAGACCCTGTCCCACCACACGTGACAGAACTCCCTCCAGCACTGTGTCCCAGGTGAACTCCTTGTATTTCGTGAAGCAAATACTGAACTCCCAGTGTAGCAGCAAAAAATATCACAAAAATTGGAGGATGATCAAATGGCTTCACAGTCCACATGAGGAGACACTTAGCCCCAAGTGGCCACAGTTGACCCCGAAAGAGAGAATTCAGCAATGCTGCCTCATGATCATTGGTAAATAAGAAAGCATCTCCTCCAGGTCACATAGATGCAGACCCAGCTTTTATGGTCTCACTACAAAAAAAGCTAAAGCTCCTGACAACAACATATATTTCAAGAGCCCAACATCAGAGCCAGTTTTTCCAGAAGCCTTTAGGCTAGCAGAGCTCCATGTTTTTGGAGTGTTTACATTGTCCCTTACTTTTGGAATCTCGCCTTCTACCTGCAAGTTTGTGAACTCCTGAGCATATTAAATTCCAGATATGTATTCACAGATTTTCTTACTCATCTCCTCTACATGTGTTACTTGGGACGAAGTTAAGGTCAAGGCATTGTTGTGGATGAGAGTCGGAAGATTTTTGTGTAGCACATATTTGCATACACATTGGATTCATTTTCCAATTTTCCTTTCGAAATACTGAATCCCTGAAACTAACCCATACCCTACAAGACTCTGACAACTAATCCTAACATAATGGAGAAAAATAACCCAAACAGAACAGAAATACAAACATATCAGAGGAGGCATGGTGTACCATTGAATTAACTTTTCCATTATATAGGGAAGGAGTTTTAAATCTAGTCAAATTTTTGTTGAAAGAGTTGTCCATGTATTTTTAAACTTATCAAATATGTGAATTCCTGTCTCCCCCATTTCTTTGTATCCTATTCAGCACATGTATTTTTATATGCACATATAGAATTGTACCTTGTATCACACATATATTCTTGTGAGGTGGCTGACTTGGCAGATACAAATTGTGAGAAAAGTTCACTCCTCCTAAACGCTGTTGGAACTGAAAATTCAACCTATGGGTGAGCTTCCTAGTTGAACAACATTATACATAAATCCATGTTCAGTAAAATGAATATTTTTGGATACGTGGATGATATATATTTCATGATGAATTTCGATTGGCATATATATTGCTAGTTTTTAATGTCTGTGTGTGTTTGTATATATATCTATATCTGTATCTATATCTATATCTATATATATATATATATATATATATATATATATATATATATATATACTGTCAAGATTTTTCAAAATATGAAATATATGTGTATTTTGGCCACTCTTTCGGAAGCCTTACCTGTGAGAGTTCTCTAGAGCTTTCATTGAAATGATTTTCCTCAACATTTAATGGTTCCTGAATGAATTGAAACCCACAGTGCCTCCAACTTCATCCTTGAAAAATGGCTCTATAAATACCATGAAATTCCCCTGACCAGGTGGCACTGGAGAACCTTTGGATGTCTTGTTGCTGATCATGAGTGTACCAGACAGTGCCTTGACTGACTCGATTTCATGAAAATTGTGTAGAACAGAGATGCCAGTAAGTTGGAGAGTGCTGAGAAGTGGGCCCAGAGCTGTGGTGTGCAGGTGTATGATAAAACATCTGTGGTGGGGCCATTTGGGTCTGCCATTGACTTCCAAATGGCTTGTGGCTTACATGGTGCAGCTAGCCGACCCTTATCTGTAAAGGCATCTTGTTATATGTAAAGGTTTCAGGACAATGTTCAGAATCAGTTTGCTATGGATAATGTTGCAAGTTATGTGGGATAGAAGTCTGGTTGGTGAATTCTCCTGTAGACCCTGACCCTCCACACGTGACAGAACTCGCTCCAGCACTGTGTCCCAGTTGAACTCCTTGTATTTCATGAAGGAAAAACCAAAAGCCCAGTGCAGCAGCAAGAAACACCACGAAAATTGTAGGATGGCCAATTGGCTTCACAGTCAAGACGGGGAGACACTTACCCCTCCGTGGCCACAGTTTACCTTCAAAGGAAGAATTGAGCACTGCTGCCTCATGTTCTATTGGAAAATAAGAAACCATGTCCTCCAGGTCAGATAAATGAAGACCCATCTTTGATGGTATCACTACAAAGGAAGCTAAAGCTCCTGACAACAACATATATTTCAAGTGCCCAACCTCAGAGGCAGTTTCTCAAGAAGTCTTTAGGCCAGCAGAGTTTCATGAATTTGGACTGTTTATCCTGTCCCTTAAGTTTGAAAACTCCTCTAAAATGCCCAAGCTTGTGAACTCCTGAGCATTTTCCATTCCAGATATGTATTCACAGATTTTCTAACTCTTGTCCTCTAATTGTGTCTTACTTGGGTGAAGGTAATGTCAAGGCATTGCTCTGAATGAGAGTGGAAAGTTTTTTTGTAGCGCATATTTGCATACACAATGGATTCATTTTCCTTTATTTCCATTTGAATTACTGAATCCATGACACTAACGCATACCCTACTAGACTCTGACTACTAATGCTAATATGATGGAGAAAAATAACCCAAACAGAATAGAAATACAAGCAGTTCAGAAGAGGCATGGTGTATAGTTGGACTTGCCTTTTGCATGATAAAGGGTAGTTGTTAAAAATCTGGTTAATTTTTAATCGATATAGTTCTCCATGTGTTTTGAAAGGTATCAAATATGTGAATTCCTGTCTCCCTTTCTCTGTTGCCTATTCAGCACATGTATTTTTATATGCACAAATAGAATCCTACCTGGTACCACACGTACATTATTGTGAGGTGGCCTACTTGGCAGATACAAATTGTGAGAAGAGATCACTCCTCCTAAACGCTGTAGGAACTGAAAATTCAACCTATGCGTGAGCTTCCTAGTTGAACAACATTACACATAAATCCATGTTAAGTAAAATAAATATTTTTGGATCTGTGTATGATATGTATTTCATGATGAATTTTGATTGGCATATATATTGCTACTTTTTAATATCTCTGTATGTGTTTTGTGAAAAATCTGCACTCTATAGATTATTCAAAATATGAAATATATGTGTCTTATTATACACTCCTTAAATTCATTCATGTTCATGTATGAGACCACGGCTCATGCAACAGCAAAAGACATTTATTGAGGATCCAATCCAGTATGCTAGGGCTCCGTGGTCACTCAAGAAGGGAGAGCAGCCCAGATCTCCGAGCTGAGGTTGAGCAGTGCTTAAGTACACTTTTTGGGGAGGGCGAGACTTCACATATATCACAGTATCTTTTAACAAATCATCATACACTGCGGGAAAATCAAACAACAAATCCTAAACATGATTAGTTCATTCATTGGTGGGAACATGTCAGGCAGGAGGGATAGGTCAGTTCTACAGCGGGGTACAGATTCAAATTGATTAGATTAGGCCCTGCGATGCATATGTGCCAAGCCCCACAGGGTCCTAGGTTATTAAACAACCAGGCGATCAGGGGGAATATTTACTGGGCAGTCCAGAAATTGTCCTACAAGTAACAGGAATTTCAGATTTTTCATGTAGCATAGGAACTTAACAATACCTGGTCCTTTACATTTTAAATCAGGCCTTGAATCTTAGAAACTTTACAAACCCGGTCTTTTACACTTTAACTTTTACACTTTAATTTCAATTTCTTTTACCCTTAAAGATCACTCCTGGTTCACAAGAAGGGTGTCCAAGCCACCCTGACTTTAGGCAAATGAGGGGCAAGGGAGCTTATTTTGGACACTGTCTTGGGCTGTGCCCCTCATGGAAACCTCCAGCCATATGTTATGATGAGTGTCTTTATGGAAGAAGATGAGGGTCATGTAGGAGTGTTTTGGTTTTAATTGTGGTCATTTGTGTGGCGGTTGGAAGAGATGACTTGGTCCACCAGGGCTTGAACTCTGCTCTGATACTCCTTAGAGACTGAGTTCTGGAACTGAATTGAGAGAAGTATTGCCATGAATTGTTTTGGGATTATAGGAGGCCACACATGAGATTAGCCCTTGGAAACTGAGATCTAGGCCCAGGGTGGCTTTCCACCGAGCACTGGGAATCTCAGCCAGGGTAACACATGATTTTTTTACTGAAAGACTTGGAAGTCATAGTTGAGACTCAAAACACACATGTACCTCATATTGTAGACCTCAATGAGCCTGGCTTCATGTGAACTTTTGGGCACTCATTGGGAAGCCTTGCCTGTGAGAGTTCTTCAGAGCTTTCATTGAAATGAGCTTACTCACCATTTAATGGTTCCTGAATGAATTGAAACCCACAGTGCCTCCAACATCATCCTTGAAAAATGGTTACACAAATACCATGAAATTTTTGAAATTTCCATGACCAGGTGGCACTGGAGAAACTTTGGATGTCCTGTTGCTGATCATGTGTGTACCAGACAGTTCCTTGATTGACTGGTTGTCATGAAAATGGTATAGAACCGAGATGTCAGTAAGTTGGAGCCTGCTGAGTATTGGGGCTAGAGCAGTGGACTATACGTTTGTGAATAAATATCTGTGGTGGGACCACGTGGATCTGCCTTTGGCTTCCAAAATACTTGTGACTGATATGGTGCAGGCAGCAGACCCTTATATGTAAAGGCATCTTTTTTTATTGAGAGGTTTCAGGGCAATGTTCAGAATCTGGTTGCTATAGTCAAGGGGAAAGCTATGTGGGATAGACCCATGTTTCGAACATTCTCCTGAAGACCCTGACCAATCACACGTGTCAGAGCTCCCTCCAGAATTGTGTCCCAGTTGAACTCCTTGTATTTCATTAAGCCAATTCCAAACTCCCAGTGCAGCAGTAAGAAACACCACAAAAATGGAGGATGACCAAATGGCTTCACAGACCACACGGGGAGACACTTAACTCCCAGTGGCCACAGTTTACCAAGAAAGAATTCAGAACTGCTGCCTCATGTTCATTAGAAAATAAGGAACCATTTCCTCCAGGTCACATAGATGCAGACCCACATTTGATGGTGTCACAATGAGGAAGCTAAATCTCCTGACAACTTCATATATTTCATGTTCCCAACCTGAGAGGCATTTTCTCAAGAAGTCCTAAGGCCAGCAGAGCTCCAAGTTTGTGGAGTGTTTAACCTCTCCCTTACTTTTGGAAACTGCTCTACCACATCCAATGTTGTGAACTCCTGAACATTTTCAGTTCCACATATGTAATCACAGGTTTTCGAACTCCTCTCCACTAATTGTGTCTTACTTGGAGTGAAGTTAATGTAAAGGAATTGTTCTGGATGAGAGTGGCAAGATTTTTGTGTAGCACATATTTGCATACACATTAGATTTATTTTCCTATTTTCATTTGAAATACTGATCCCCGACACTAACACATACCCTAATAGACTCTGACTACTAATGCTAATATGATGGATAAAAAGAAAACTAACAGAATAGAAATACAGGCCTTTAATAGGAGGCATGGTATATACTTGGAATTGCCTTCTGCTTTATCAAGAGTATGTGTTATAAATCTTGTCAAATTTTCATTGTAATATTTCTCCATGAGTTTTATATGTATATATATATATATATATATATATATATATATATATATATATACTCTCTAGATTTTTCAAAATATGAAAAACATGTGTCTTATTAAACACTATCTAAATTCATTCATATTCATGTATGTGGATATAAAATCAACTTTTCATAAGATTATCCTCAGAAACGTTCAACCACCTGAAATACATATTTGTTTCCTCGTCCTGAGAACTAACTTCAGTGAATCGTGCTTACAAACCCTAATATTTTTACAGTAGCTGACACAGTTTATCATCAAAGCAAGTAGATTCCTATAGGACATGATGTGTATATTGATGTTCATTTTTATTCAACAATGGGACATTAAAATTTCTTCATTTTATGCACATCGTAGGATATATATTTCCTCCACAGGTTAGCAAATATATAGGCATTTGTTTCACTTTCAATCACTTCCTGCTTCAGAACACATGTATTCCTCCATGTTTCTTGACTGGTCTGTTCATGAGACTTCTATCCAAACACATTATTTTCGATTTCCTTTATCACTTTAGAAGCAAAACGGACACACACTTCATGATAAACCATCACTGTAATATCACCATTAGATGTATTAATGGTTGGAATGAATGATTATATATCAATAAAAGATTTTTTATATATTTTCTGATATCAATTCAATACATTGTTTAAAGTGTAACAAGTTATATTATTTATTCACAGTATGGTCTATTCATGAATTATCTCTATATTCATAGACACAGGGTACACCTGGTTGTACCCCCAATACTAATCTATACATATTTGAAATATTGCTCCCAGAAATGGTGGAAGAAATACTCATGTCACCTGATCTACATATGCATGTTATCACTGTAATATTCTGGACACAAAATGCAAAAGCCACACGTATGATTGTACCAAAGCCTAAAGGTAAACTGGACATGGATCACTAAAAACATCCCTGACCAGGTTGCCTAATGCTCTCAAATGTCAATACTATTGCTGGCTACATATTTGTTTCTTCCTAAGATTATATATTCAACCTCAAAACTGTTGAAAATGTTTAATTTTTTCACTCACTTGATACTTTTGCCTGATTTCCTAATGTCTCTATTGATATCTACTTTCCTACATATTTTCCGCAGTTCAACATTGTGACTGACACTTCACATGTGCTGACATTGACATTCACTCTGTAACGAAAACACTATTGCTAAAGATCTTTGGTCCAAATCCTATACTCGCTCTTCTTCCGAAACATACTGACTATCTTCCTGATCCTATCGACTATCCCTTTTTGAGTAGATGTTCTCTACTACATTCAATCATCCAAGGTACAAGATCCTATGCCATTGTATATCGATTTTTCTGAAACATGTATCTAGAACGTAATTCAAAGCTACGTATCGCAATCAGTTGCCCAATGCATTTCTGAGCTTCAAATCTTACCTAGATTTCTGTTTTCATACTTATATTTTATCTCTATATTCCTATAAATATTGCAGGTTCCCAATACCATTATTCATCCCGCATAATGATTCCTTACCCAAATCGAACCTGTTATTAACCCTAACCATACACTGTTGCTTCAATCTAAAATTAAAAAAGAGCAGGGACAGAGTTCGCCTTACAATACAGGAATGTAGGGTATCTTCCAACTGCTGAGAACCTCAAAGTTCGATGCAGAAATAATCCCTGGAGAAGATGTCAGCAGCTATGAAGGACCTGTGAGAGCAAAAGCCATCTTCAATGGCAAACAATCTAGACAGGAAAAAGGGATGTGTATGCATCAGCCTCTCTCTTTTTAATGTAGAGAAGATTGACCTAACCAGACCTGCATGGAGAGCTGTTCCCAGGTGCCTATTTTGATATACAATTGAAACTAGTCAAATTTTCAAAGGAAGTCGGGGCAGCCTCTATCTAATGGAACCCTTGGAAGCAACGGTTAGGGCAAAGTTGTTGCCAAGGCAGTGACCTCTTTCAGTTCCTGAAGGAAGTGACCTACCTAACTTCCTTGGTGATGGAACATTCGGAAATTTTGATGCAAGAAGCCAGGCACCGAGAGCCAGTCCCAGTCCCTGTCCCAGTGGGCTCACTTGTTTGGATTTACCAAGTACAGATCAGACCTTCTTGGTACCTACTGATGTGAGGATGGCCAAATGTCAGTAGAGCTCTGAAGAGAAGCTTTTCCTGAGATAGCAGGTAGTGGCTAACGGTTGGTTCCTCAAAGCATCACAGAGTTGGCCAAGGAGACAAGATCTGAGACAGGAGAGGCCATTTTGTGGGGAACATAGTATGGCCCACCAGTCAGAAGACATTCCGGATAGTTACAGACCTACTTTTGGGAAGGAGGTGCCTTTGTGTGTGGGTGTGAGTTTGCGGTTTTGTCTCATGTTCTGAGAATAGGTAGGAAAGGTGGTTGGTTTGGTTTGGAGTCGACTGTTTCTAGTAAGTCTTTTGACAAGGCGACTTTCTATGTCTGTGTATCCACTGTGTCCGTGGTTTTAGACATTAGAAAAGAGAATGCATCAATGGAGGTGTCCTGTCTAGTAGAAAGCTTCCCAGCATTCATCCTGCTCAATTGATGAATGGACTGTGGTTTGCCTTATGGATCTTAAACACCTACTAACATCCTAAGTTCCTGTTTTCTTCCTGAATTCTGGCCACTCTCCAGAATAGGCTCATGATTTATTGTGCAAGATATGTACCACCTCCAAGCTCTGTGACATGTCCATGTTCTTGATAGCTGAAGGGAATGGGAACATCTCGGAAAACTCAGACATCAGTGTGAGCAGTAAAGTCTCAGTGGAGAAACCCTGCTTTGGTCCATTTGCTTAACTATGGTTCTATTGCCTTGAATGTCAGGAAGGTCTTTGCCTCAGGCCACCCTTTTGTGAAGCCTGAAGAAACAGTTTTCAAATGAAAATGAATGGGCATCTCCTGTGCCTCTTTGCTTAATTGCTTTGAAAAGGATGGTGTCATAATCAGACATTAGGCCCTGTTTGAGGATGTGGCTAAGATTCTCAGCTCCTGATAGATGTAAAGAAGATCCCATGTGTGCATCCAAAACCAAAATGGCAAAAAGATCAGTCATTGTAGATGAAGTCTCTTGCCTTCCTTTGATAGGTTCCGGAACTCCATCAAGTGAGAATAGGATTCCTATGGGTCAAATGAGTTATTCAAATCCTGCAGAAGTACTTGGGTTCTCTCATGATGCCAAATCACATAATGAATCTATACCTGACTGTCAGTAGGCCTCAAATTGGAGAAGCAGAGCAGCATTAACAGCAGGCCTATTTGATCACTCCTGGTTCAAAGGAAGGGTGTCCAGGCCACACTGAATTTAGACAAATGGGGGGCAAGGGTGCATATTTTGGACATTGTCTTTGGCTGCATCCCTCATGGAAACCTCCAGCTAGAGTTTATGATGAGTGTCTATACGGCTGAAGATGAGGGCCATGTGGGAATATTTTGGTTTTAATTGTGGTCATTTGTGTGGCAGTTGGAAGAGATGACAGGGTCCACATGGTCTTGAACTCAGGTGTGATTCCTCTTAGAGACTGAGTTCTGGAACTGACCTCAGAGAAGTATTGCCATTAATTGTGTTGGCATTGTAGGAGGCCACACATGAGAGTTGCCTTTGAAACCTGAGATCTAGGCCCAGGATGGCTTTCCTCAGAGAACTGAAAATCTCAGCAAGGATATCGCATAATTTTATTCTGAAAAACTTGGCAGCCATAGTTAAGAGTCAAAAGACACATGGACCTCCCGTTGTAGACCTCCATAGGCCTTGCTTCATGTGACCTTTTGGCCAGTGTTTGGGAAGCCTTGCCTGTTAGAGTTCCTCAGAGCTTTCATTGAAATGAGCTTCCTCCCCATGTAATGGTTCCTTGAAGAATGGAAACCCCAAAGTGCCTCCAACTTCATTCTTGAAAAATGGATAGATAAATACCATGATATTTTTGAAATTCCCAATGACCAAGTGGCACTGGAGAACCATTGGATGTTCTGTTGCAGACAGTGGCTTGATTGCTGTGTTACAGACAGTGCCTTGATTGACTGGGTTTCATGAAAATGGTGCAGAACAGAGATGCCAGTAAGTTGGAGCCTGCTGAGTAGTGGGCCTAGAGCAGTGGTGGGCAGGTGTGTGATAATACAACTGTGGTGTCACCATGTGGATCTGCCATTGGCTTCCAAATAGCTCGTGACTGACTTGGTACAGCCAGCAGATCATTATATGAAAAGGCATCTTGTTATATGGAGAGGTTTCAGGGCAATGTTCACAATCAAGTTGCTATGGTCAAGGGGGCAAGTTATGTGGGATAGAACCCTGGTTGGTGAATTCTCCTGCACACCCTGACCCAACACACGTGACAGAACTCCCTCCAGCCCTATATCCTAGTTGAACTCCTTGTATTTCATGAAGCAAATAACAACCTCCCATTGCAGCATCAAGAAACACCACAACCTCGCCAGCAGTTGTTGTTGTTTGATTTCATAATGGCTGCCAATCTTACTGGAGTGAGAAAAGGGTTCTCTTGTACATTGCTGGTGGGGCTGCAAATTGGTGCGGCCAATTTGGAAAGCAGTATGGAGATTCCTGGGAAAGCTGGGAATGGAACCACCATTTGACCCAGCTATTGCCCTTCTCAGACTATTCCCTGAAGACCTTAAAAGAGCGTATTACAGGGATACTGCCACATCGATGTTCATAGCAGCACAATTTACAATAGCTAGATTGTGGAACCAACCCAGATGCCCTTCAATGGATGAATGGATTAAAAAAATGTGGCATCTATACACCATGGAGTATTACGCAGCACTAAAAAATGACAAAATCTTGGAATTTGCAGGGAAATGGATGGCACTAGAGCAGATTATGCTTAGTGAAGCTAGCCAATCCCTAAAAAACAAATACCAAATGTCATCTTTGATATAATGAGAGCAACTAAGAATAAAGCAGGGAGGAAGAGCAGGAAGAAAAGATTAACATTAAACAGAGACATGAGGTGGGAGGGAAAGGGAGAGAAAAGGGGAATTGCATGGAAACGGAGGGAGACCCTCATTGTTATACTAAATTACATATAAGAGGTTGTAAGTGGAATGGGAAAATAAACAAGGTGAGAAATGATTTACAGTAGAAGGGGTAGAGAGAGAAGATGGGAGGGGAGGGGAGGGGGGATAGTAGAGGATAGGAAAGGTAGCAGAATACAACAGTTACTATTATGGTATTATGTAAAAATGTGGATGTGTAACCCATGTGATTCTGCAATCTGTACTTGGGGCAAAAAAGGGAGTTCATAACTCACTTGAAGTTAATGTATGCTAATGTATGAAATATGATATGTCAAGAGCTTTGTAGGGTTTTGAACAACCAATAAAAAAATAAAATTAAAAAAAAAAGAAAGAAACACCACAAAAAGGGCAGGATGACCAAATGGCTTCACAGTCCACTCAGGGAGACAATAAGCTTCCAGTGGCCAAAGTTTACCAACAAAGAGAGAAATCAACACTGGTACCACATGTTCAATGGAAAATAAGAAACGATGTCCTCCAGGTCACATAGATGCAGATCCAGGTTTGATGGTCTCACCAGAAATGAAGCTAAAGCTCCAGACAACAAGATATATTTCAAGTGTCCAAACTCAGAGGCAGTTTTACAAGAAGGCTATTGGCCAGCAGAGTTCCATGTTTGTGGAGTGTTTACACAGTCACTTACTTTTGGAAACTCCTCTACCACCTCCAAGGTTGTGAACTCCTGTGCATTTTCCATTCCAGATATGTATTCACAGATTTTCTAACTCTTCTCTTCGAATTGCATCTTACATGGGGTGAAGGTAATATCAAAGGATTTATCTGGATGAGAGTGGAAAGACTTTTGTGTAGGACATATTTGCATACATATTGGATTCATTTTCCAATTTTCCATTTCAAATACTTTATCTCTGACACTAAACCACACCCTACTAGTCTCTGACTACTAATCCTAATATGAGGCAGAAAAATAACCCAAACATAATAGAAATACAAGCAGTTCAGAGGAGGCATGGTGTATAGTTGGACTTGCCTTTTGCATTTTAAAGGTTAGGGGTTATAAATCTAGACAATTTTTTGTTGCAATAGTTTTCCATATGGTTTTAAAGATAACAAATATGTGAATTCTTGTCTCTCTTTCTCTGTAGCCTACTCAGCAAATATATTTTTATATACACATAGAGAATCCTACCTGGTACTACACGTACATTCTTGTGAGGTGGCTAACTTGGCAGATACAAATTGAGAGAAAAGATCACTCCTTCTAAATGTCGTTGGAACTGAAAATTCAACCTATGGGTGAGCTTCCTAGTTGAACAAAATTATACACAAATCCATGTTCAGTACAATGAATATTTTTGGATCTTCGGATGATATATATTTCATGGTGAATTTTGATTGGCATATATTGCTATTTTTAATGTCTCTGGGTGTGTATGTGTGTGTGTCTGTGTGTGTGTATATATATATATATATATATATATATATATATATATATATATATATATATATATACACTCTCTCCTTCTATTTTTCAAAATATGAAATATATGTGTCTTATATACACTCCCTAATTTTATTCATGTTCATGAATGTGGATTTATAATCAACTTTTCACAAGATTATTCTCAAAAAATTTCATCCACCTGAAATACATATTTGTTTCCTAGCACTGAAAACTAACTTCAGTGAATGGTGCATACAAATCCTAATATTTCTATAGTAACTGACACAGTTTATCATCAATGCAAGTAGATGCCTATGGGACATGATGTGTTTATCGATGTTCATTTTTATTCAACACTGGGACATTACAATTTCTTCAGTTTATGCACATCATAGGATATATATTTCCTCCACAGGTTAGCAAATTTATAGGCATTTGTTTCACTTTCAATCACTTCCTGCTTTAGAACACATGGATTCCTCCATGTTTCTTGACTGATCTTTTCATGAGATTTCTATCCAAACACATTATTTTCGAATTCCTTTATCACTTTTGAAGCAAAACGGACACACACTGCATGATAAATCATAACTATAATATCACCATTAGATGTATAACTGGTTGGAATGAATGATTTTATATTAATGTAAGATTTCTTATATATTTTCAGATATCAATTCAATACATTTTGTAAAGTGGAACCAGTTATATTATCTATTCACAGTATGGTCTATTCATGCATTATCTCTATATTCATAGACACAGGTTACACCTCTTTGTACCCCCAATACTAATTTATACATCTTCAAAATATTGCTCCCAGAAATGGTGGAAGAAATACTCATGTCACCTGATCTACATATGCATGTTATCTCAGTAGTATTCTGGACACAAAATGCAAAATTCACACGTATGACTGTGACAAAGCCTAAATGGAAACTGAACATGGATTACTAAAAACATCCATGTCCAGGTTGCCTAATGCTCTCAAATGATCATCCTGTTGGTGACTACATATTTGTTTCTTCCTAAGATTATATATTCAACCTCAATACCATTGAAAATGTCTAATTTTTTCACTCACTTTGTACTTTGCCTGATTTCCTAATGTCTCTATTGATATCTACTTTCCTACATATTTTCTCCAGTTCAACATTGTGACTGACCCTTCACATGTGCTGACATTGACATTCACTCTCTAACCGAAACCCTATTGCTTATGAACTTTGGTCCAAATCCTATACTCACTCTTCTTCCGAAACATACTGACTATGTTCCTGATCGTATCGACTATCCCTTTTTGAGTAGATGTTCTCTACTACATTCAATTATCCAAGGTACAAGATCCTATGCCATTGTATATCGATTTTTCTGAAACATGTATCTAGAACGTAATTCAAAGCTACGTATCGCAATCAGTTGCTCAATGCATTTCTGAGCTTCAAATCTTACCTAGATTTCTGTTTTCATACTTATATTTCATCTCTATATTCCTATAAATATTGCAGGTTCCCAATACCATTATTCATCCCGCATAATGATTCCTTGACCAAATCGAACCTGTTATTAACCCTAACCATACACTGTTGCTTCAATCTAAAATTACAAAAGAGCAGGGACAGAGTTCGCCTTACAATACAGGAATGTAGGGTATCTTCCAACTGCTGAGAACCTCAAAGTTCGATGCAGAAATGATCCCTGGAGAAGATGTAGGCAGCTATGAAGGATCTGAGAGAGCAAAATGCATCTTCATGGCAAACAACCTGAACAGGACGAAGGGATGTGTATGCATCAGCCTTTCTCTTCTTAATGTAGAGAAGATGGACCTAAGCAGGCCTGCGTGGAGAGCTGTTCCCAGGTGCCTATTTTGATATACCATTGTAACAAGTCAAATTGTCACACAAAGTAGGAGCAGCCTCCATCTCATGGAACCCTTGGAAGCAACGGTTAGGACAAAGTTGTTGCCAAGGCAGTGACCTCATTCAGTTCCTGAAGGAAGTGTCCTAGCTAACTTCCTTGGTGATGGAACTCTCTGAAATTGTGATGCAAGAAGCCAGGCACCGAGAGCCAGTCCCAGTCCCAGTCCCAGTGGGCTCACTTGTTTGTATTTACCAAGTACAGATTCAGACCTTCTTGGTACCTACTGATTTGAGGATGGCCAAATGCCAATTGAGCTCTGAAGAGAGGCCTTTCCTGAGATAGCAGGTAGTGGCTAACTGCAGGCTCCTCAAAGCATCACAGAGTTGGCCAAGGAGACAAAATCTGAGAGAGGAAAGGCCATTTCGAGAGGAACATAGTATGGCCCACCAGTCAGAGGACACTCCAGATAGTCACAGATCCACTTTTGGTAATGAGGTGACTTTATGTGTGTGGGTGTGAGTTTGTGGTTTTGTCTCATATTCTGCGAATAGGTAAAAAAGGTGGTTCGTTTGCTTTGGAGTCTACTGTTGATAGTAACTCTTTTGACAAGGCGAGTGTTTCTATGTCTGTGTATCCACTGTGTCCGTGGTTTTAGACATTAGAAAAGAGAATACATCAATGGAGGTGTCCTGTCTAGTAGAAAGCTTCCCAGCATTCATCGTTCATAAGTGATGAATAGACTGTGGCTTGTCTTATGGATAGGAAACAACTACTAACTTCCTAAGTTCCGGTTTTCTTCCTGAATTCTGGCCACTCTCCAGAATGAGGTCATGATTTATTGTCCAAGATATGTACAACCTCCATGCTCTGTGACATGGCCATGTTCTTGATAGCTGAAGGGAATGGGAACATCTCAGATATTAGTGTGACCAGTAAAGTCTCATTGGAGAAACCCTGGTTTGGGCCATTTGCTTACCTATGGTTCTGTTGCCTTGAATGTCAGGAAGGTCTTTGTTTCAGGCCACCCCTTTTTGAAGCCTGAAGAAACAGTTTTCAAATGGAAATGAATGGGCATCACCTGTGGCTCATTGCTTAATTTCTTTGGAAAGGGATGTGTCTTAATCAGACACTAGGCCCTGGTTGAGGCTGTGGCTAAGATTCTCAGCTCCTGATAAATCTAAAGAAGATCCCATGTGTGCATCCAAAACCAAAAAAGCAAAAGGATCAGTCATTGTGGATGAAGTCTCTTGCCTTCCTCTGTTAGGTTCCTGACGTCCATCAAGTGAGAATAGGATTCCTATAGGTCAAATGAGTTATTCAAAGTCCTGCATAAGTGCTTGGTTTCTCTCATGATGCCAAATCACATTAGCAATCTATACCTGACAGTCAGTAGGCCTCAAATTGGAGAAGCAGAGCAGTATTAACGGCACACCTATTTGATCACTCTTGGTTCACAGAAAGGGTTTCCAGACCACCCTAAATTTAGACAAATGAGGGGCAATGGTGGATATTTTGGACACTGTCTTGGGCTGCATCGCTCATGGAAACCTCCAGCCAGAGTTTATGATGAGTGCCTATATGGATGGAGATGAGGGCCATGTGGGAATGTTTTGGTTTTAATTGTGGTCATTTGTGTGGCGGTTGGAAGAGATGACAGGGTCCACATGGGCTTGAACTCTGGTGTGATTCTCCTTGGAGACTGAGTTCTGGAACTGACCTCAGAGAAGTATTGCCATTAATTGTGTTGGCATTGTAGGAGGCCACACATGAGAGTTGCCCTTGAAACCTGAGATCTAGGCCCAGGATGGCTTTCCACAGAGAGCTGAAAATCTCAGCAAGGATATCACATGATTTTATTCTGAAAAACTTGGCAGCCATAGTTAGAGTCAAAAGACACATGGACCTCACGTTGTAGACCTCAATGGGCCTGGCTTCATGTGACCTTTTGGCCAGTGTTTGGGAAGCCTTGCCTGTTAGAGTTCCTCAGAGCTTTCATTGAAATGAGCTTCCTCCCCATGTAATGGTTCCTGGATGAATGGAAACCCCAAAGTGCCTCCAACTTCATTCTTGAAAAATGGAAAGATAAACACCATGAAATTTTTGAAATTCCCAATGACCAGATGGCACTGGAGAACCATTGGATGTCCTGTTGCTGATCATGAGTGTAACAGACAGTGCCTTGATTGACTGGGTTTCATGAAAATGGTGTAGAACAGAGATGCCAGTAAGTTGGAGCCTGCTGAGTAGTGGGCCTAGAGCAGTGGTAGGCAGGTGTGTGATAATACATCTGTGATGTGGCCATGTGGATCTGCCATTGGCGTCCAAATGGCTTGTGACTGACTTGATGCAGCCAGGAGACCATTATATGAAAAGGCATCTTGTTATATGCAGAGTTTTCAGGGCAATGTTCAGAATTAGGTTGCTATGGTCAAGGCGGCAAGCAATGTGGGATAGAAGCCCAGTTGGTGCATTCTCCTGCAGAGCCTGACCCACCACACGTTACACGACTCCCTCATGCACTGTGTCCCAGTTGAACTCCTTGTATGTCATGAATCAAATACCAAACTCCCAGTGCAGCAGCAAAAAACACCACGAAAAGTGGAGGATGACCAAATGGCTTCAAAGTCCACACGGGGAGTCACTTTGCCCGAAGAGGCCACAGTTTACCTACAAAGAGACTTCAGCACTGCTGCCTCAAGTTCATCGGAAAATAAGAAACCATGTCCTCCAGGTCACATAGATACTGACCCAGGTTTGATGGTCTCACTTCAAAGGAAGCTAAAGCTCCTGACAACAACATATATTTCAAATGCCCAAACTCAGAGGCAGTTTCTCAAGAAGTCTTTAGGCCAGCATAGCTCCATGATTGTGGAGTGTTTACACTGTCCCTTACTTTTGGAAACTCCTCTACCACCTCCAAGGTTGTGAACTCCTGAGCATTTTCCATTCCACATATGTATTCACAGATTTTCTAACTCTTCTTTTCTAATTGTGTTTTACCTGGGGCGAAGATAATTTCAAGGCATTTTTCTGGATGAGAGTGGGAATATTTTTTGTGGCACATATTTGCATACACATTGGATTTATTTTCCTATTTTCCATTTGAAATACTGAATCCGTGACACTAACCCATACCCTACTTGTCCCTGACTACTAATCCTAATAAGATGGAGAAAAATAACCCAAACAGAATATAAATACAAGCAGTTCAGAGGAGGCATGGTGTATAGTTGGACATGGCTTTTGCATGACAAAATGTAGGTGCTATAAATCTAGTCGATTTAAATTGAAATAGTTCTCCATGTATTTTTAAATTTAACAAATATGTGAATTCCTCTCTCCCATTTTATGTAACCTATTGAGCACATCTATTTTTATATGCACATATAGAATACTACCTGGTATCACACATACGTTCTTGTGAGGTGTCTGACTTGACAGATACAAATGATGAGAAGTGATCACTCCACCTAAACGCTATGGGATTTGAAAATTCATCCTATGTGTGAGCCTCCTAGTTGAACAATATTATACATAAATCCATGTTCAGTAAATTGAATATTTTTCTATCTGTTTAAGATATATATATCACGGTGAATTTCGATTGGCATATATAGTGCTACTTTTTAATGTCTCTCTCTCTCTCTCTGTGTATATATACACACTCCAGATTTTTTTAAAATATAAAATATATATGCCTTATTATACACTCCCTAAATTTTTTCATATTCATGTATGTGGATTTATAGTCAACATTTCAAAAGGTTATTCTCTGAAATATTCACCCACCTGAAATACATATTTGCTTCCTAGTAATGAAAACTAACTTCAGTGAATGGTGCATACATATCCTAATATTTCTACAATAATTGACCCAGTTTCTCATTAATGCAAGTAGATTCCTATGGGACATGATGTGTATTTTCATGTTCATTCTTATTCGCCACTGGTACATTACTATTTCTTCAGGTAATGCACATAATAGAGTATATATTTCATCCACAAGTTAGCAAAATTATGGGTATGTGTTTCACTTTCAATAATTTTCTGTTTCAGAACACATGTATTCCTCCATGTTTCTTGACTGGTCTTTTCATGAGACTTCTTACCAAACCCATTATTTTCGATATC
The DNA here is from genome assembly GCF_048772815.1 of Callospermophilus lateralis. NCBI lineage: Eukaryota > Metazoa > Chordata > Mammalia > Rodentia > Sciuridae > Callospermophilus > Callospermophilus lateralis. The sequence continues at coordinate 2,053,591 of NW_027514446.1, read as the reverse complement.
CATAATCCCTTTTGAAGCAAAACTCACACACCGTTCATGATAAACCATAACCCTAATATTACCATTAGATGTATAACTGGATGGAATGAATGATTGTATATCAATATAAGATTTCTTATATATTTTCAGATATCAAATCAATCCATTATTTAAAGTGGAACCAGTTATATTATTTATTCACAGTATAGTCTATTCATGCATTGTCTCTATATTCATAGACACAGGGTACACCTCATTGTAAACTCAATACTAATTTATACGTATTCAAATTATGGCTCCCAGAAATGGTGGAAGAAATATTCATGTCACCTGATCTACATATACAATTTAACCCAGTAATATTCTGGACACAAAAAGAAAAGGTCACACTTATGTTTCTACCAAAGCCTAAATGTAAAGTGAACATGGATTACTAAAAACATCCATGTCCAGGTTGCCTAATGCTCTCAAAAGTCAATCCTATTTGTGACAATATATTCGTTTCTTCCTAAGATAATATATCCAAAATCAACCCTGTTGAAAATGCCTAATTCTATCACACACTTTATACTTTGCCTGATTTCGTAATGTCTCTATTGATATCTGCTTTCCTACATATTTTCCCCAGTTCATCATTGTGATGGTTCATATGTGCTCACATTTACATTCACTCTCTAACCAAAACCCTATTGCTAAAAAACTTTTGTTCCAAATCCTATACTCACTCTCCTTCCTAAACATACCGACTATCTTCCTAATCCTACCGACTATCCCTTTTTGACTGGATGTTCTCTTCTACATTCAATCATCCAAGTAATGTTCAGGTGAGCGTCGGAGGAAGAGACCACCAAGAGACTGTCTCATGGAACAGCAAAGGGTTTATTGGGGGTCCAGCATGCTGGTGCTCAGAGCTCCCTTGAATCGAGCAGAGAGCCCTGAGGACATCTTAAGCAGAGCTTATGTGTTTTCCTTGTAGAGGGCAGGGAGGGAAGTTTATTGATGGGTCAGGGCGAGTGGGCAGTTTGCATGCAACCGGGAGAGGGAGTACATTATATATTTTGGAAGTTGGAGACAGCACATTCTGGGAACAAGATTAGCAAACAGTTCTCAAGATTTCAACAGTGTTTTGTTAAGCATACAGAAAAAGAGGAAGTGACAAGTACCATTTTATTAACCTTTCATTCCCCACGTCTTCTTCTGGCTACTTTTAATCATAAAAGTGATCATTGGAGTGGTGTCACATTCTATGTCTGCTAGTGGGGTATTTCCATAAGTTTAACTTGTCTAATTTGAGCTTGGAGAAATGAAAATACATGGTTGAGCAAACAGGGTTTTATAGTTAGCAAGAATGTGAGTATTATTATTGGACTGGCCAAGGTTGATAAACGTATAGTTAACCAGGGGGACTGTGTGAACCAAGACTCAAACCACCCTTTTTGGGCCTCTCTCTTTCGTTGACACTCTTCAAGGCATCCTTTTATTTTACTCATAAATTTTTTACAACTCCAGTATTGTTGCCATAAAAATAACATTCTTCCCTCAATGCAGCACAAAGGCACCATTCTCTCATGAAGAGGAGGTCCAACCCTCGATTGTTGTATGAAACAACATCAGAGAGAGAGGTTAAAGATTCCCACAAAGCTGTGATGGAGGTTTCTAATATCTTTAAGTTTTGGTCTATTGCTGCTTCTAATTGGGTATTTTGCTGTGTACCATGGACCAAGGCAGTGGTTCCTGTGACCTCCCCTGCAGCAACTCGTATTCCTAATAGGATGGCTGAAGTGAGGGATATATGTTCCCTGTGGAACCGGGTTGTATGCCCCCCTGTTTGATCTTCAAATGAACCTGCATCATGATAGAGCACTCTGGGTAACCTCTGCACCATTACACATTTAATCACCACTGTTGACCATTTAATGAAAACATAAAAATGTTTAAGTATATAGAATTATACTCTTGTAGGAACAGTCAAGACAAGGCACCGAAGATAGCACCAAAGCTAGGGAAACAGTCCTATTTGGTTGCAAACGGATTCAGAGGGCATTGCTTCTGTTGTAATCAATTAATCCCATGAACCCCAAGTTTAGGAAGTTTCAGAATTTTGTACCCAACATGTAAGGGAATGTGCTCAGAAGTTCACAGTCAGCAGAAATTCACAAAAAGCAGTTTTTTTATGTTTTTTTCCTCTGTTCTGAGCAAATTAACTTTTCAAGGACACCTGGGAGGGGGAGAGATATTTCATCCCTTTCTTTTTTCCGCTTGCCAGCTGTTACCATGGAGCCAGTTGGTAACTTCTTTATCATAGAAATGTAGCCATCTCTTTGAAGCCCCAGCTCAAAGTCAGAGGCCTTGTTCACATATTTTGTGAAAAACTAGTAAGGGGGTGTCTAGCTTACAAGTACTGATTGTTTTAGCCAGTGGCCAAGTAGAACAGGGCCACATGAAAACAGGAAGTTTGTCTACACTGAACTCTTTTATAGGGACTCTTTTGCTGAACGTCCTAAAGTCAGCCATGGTGAAGACATCTGGAGAAGATCAGTTAAGACTTTTCTGTGGGTGTGGAACAGAGGGGAAAGAGAGGGAAGGCGGGACTTAGAGCAGTTCCGAGGATCTGAGAATGAGTATGGAGAGATGTAAAAGAATAATGGGAAAGGGGTTTGGGATTTTCTAGCAACAAAAACTTGAGCAGTAGAACAGGTAGAAAAGAGGGGAAGATGGGAGTGTGTATCCAAAAAGCCTGTGAGGGACTTTAAATTCTTAGTAACCTGTTTTCAGTGATGACAAAGCAACTTTAAAGACCATTTTTATTACATCTTGGATAGGGGTCTTCTCAGCTATTTTGAGCTTTAGGTTAGCTGGTAAAAGGACCTGGTGAAACCCCGTATGGGTGCTGACAGGAGAAGAGAGGAGTGAGTGGGTAGAGTGGTAACTAAGTACCTGCTACCTCAGCAAGGGGGCAATGGTCTGAGAACCGGCGGATGTTTGGGTTGTTGATCTAGTAACGGGATGGGAGAAATCAGGTTGTTGAGGTGGGAGTGACAGCAGAGAGACTAGAGCAGAAGGCTGAGGGTGAGGATCTATTGGAGAAGCATAGTTCAGGATGTGAGCGAAGGACGGAAAAGGCCTCCACATAGGGGAATCTCTTTTCACGCCTTTGAGTCCTTCCCAAAGTTAAAAAGGTTCCACAGAATTTGAGGATCTAGAGACCCCTCTGGGTGCCATCGATTTAGGTTATCTTATTGGTAATATGGCCAATGCTGTGTACTGAATTTGATTAGGAGTTTGGGTTCCATCGTGCAGCCCCTGTATGCTCACATCCCCTTGATTACAGAAGAAGTCGGCTTTTCCCACACACAGCCATGGCTGTTTGTGGCTTTGATAGTTCACCGGGCAAACATAGTAATCTAGGCTAGCCGACCTGCATCTGGCTCACGTGTCCCTACATCCATAATGTTTGTTTCCATTACATATGATACGGAAGGGATTTAATGGAATTTTAGTGGGATCCTCTTCTTCAGGGATATCTGAATAGGAAAGACATATAGCCAGCTGACAAATGTCTGGGTGGAGAGATGGCCACCAGGTCCCTAAGGGGGCTGTATGCAAGATTGATTAAACTTCTTGTCCAGTAGGATTTGTGATCAGCCATCGCTGCTGAAAGGGGTGATGAGGGTTAGAAATACTGGTGGTCAAGTGGAGAGTCTATAGCCTTATCCACACGGCGAATGTGCAATTTGAAAGGGTTACCAGTCTTTTCCAGTTTCCAGCCAATTCCAGTTTCCAGTCAATGTCTGGACAGGGCGCAGGCTTGAGATGAGAGGCATGCATCCAGGAAGTGATTCCATCTACCTTTACCACTGTAGGTGTTATAAGTAGCACCTGGAATGGTCCTTTCCAGCGGGGTTCCAGCGATGTCACCTGATGTCGTCTTACGAAGACAAAGTCTCTTACTTGATATCGATGTGGAGTCCCCTCGTCCCCAGTTTGGTAGGCAGTGGCCAGCTGTTTTCACAGGTGTCACTGAATTCTTTCAAGAGCTTTAAGTCTGTCAAGCAAGCTGGTGTGGAAGGGATTGTAAGGTCTTAGAGTTGGTGTTAGGTCCCTTACTGGAGGAAGGGCACCATAGAGAATTTCATAGGGGGTGAGGTTACACTAAAATCAGAGTGAGTATTTTCTTCATTTAACAGTGCATAAGGCAGGAGCATAGTACAATCTTTTATTCCGGTCTCTAAGCTTAATTTTGTTAAGGTCTGTTTAATGGTTTGGTTCATTCTTTCTACCTGTCCTAAACTCTGGGGTCTATAAGCACAATGTAACTTCCAATTAATCCCCAGGGTCCTGGCTAACCCCTGACTTACCTGGGCCATGAACGCCGGTCCATTATCAGACCCTATTAACTTAGGCAGGCTGTATCTTGGAAAAATATCTTCTAGGATATTCTTGACCAAAATTTGCGCTATTTCTTTTCTTTTTTTTTTCTTTTTTTTTGTGGGGAAGGCTTCAATGCATCCTGAAAATGTATCTACAAAGACTAGGAGATATTTAAGTTGATACCTTGCTGGCTTTATTTCAGTAATGTTCACTTCCCAGTATTGTCCTGGTTTGGTTCCTCGTATGTGCTTTCATACAGGAAGCTTGGAAGGGTAAGCATTTACCAATTGATGAACCCGACAGGCTTTTGTTACCCATTCAGTTATTTTCTTCACTGTGAGTCTGTTAGTGGAAAACTCTGTTCTTGATCCTTCAGGAATGCCTGCAGTTTCTTTGAACCAAGGTGAGTGAGTTGATGTACATTTTCTACTGACATAGTTAGAGCCGTGGCTCTTGGAGTTTTTACTGAAAGATTTAGAAATTCCACTTAAGGGCCTTCAGGGTTAAAATTTATTTTCCCCCAGAGCTTGGTGAGCAGATCTCCGCCGATCAATGGGGCCAGGCATTCTGGGACTACTAGGAAGGAGTGATGGATTTTTCCTTTTCCCAGGTCCATGGTCCTCTTAGTTGTCCAAGCCCGATATTTACTGCCATTAGCCCCTTGAAATAGAGATTTTTTATTTGATAGAGGGCCCAATGTGGCCTTATGGGCTCAGTATATTGCCCCTGTATCCACTTCAAAGTTTACTGGGGTCCCCTCCACTTCAAAAGTTACTCTGAGCTCGGGGAGGGGATCTGAGCCCCGACTTTCTTAGTCATCCTCCAGAGTCAGAATGGCTGGCTGGCGTGGCTGTCGCTTTCTATGTCAATTTTGGCCCAGTGTCCTTTTTGTTTGAGTAGGCACATTGATCTGAGGCCAAGGGTGGCCTCTGTCGTGGGCCAACGTATACCTTCTTGTCTCCCTGTTTCTTAATTTTTGGCCTATTTGTTGTTGTGACCTGGACCTTAGTCAACGCCTTACTCTGCCTTTTGTTTCTTTTATCCTCCATTTGCTCCCTTCTCTTCCTCAGTTTCTCTCTTATAGTATACCTTCTCAGCTTCTCTGACTAAATCTCTCAAAGTCATATTTTGTAATCAATCTAAGCTTTGTAACTTTGTTTTAATATCCAGGGCAGTTTGCCCAATAAAGGCCATCGTGACAGATGCCTTTTGATTCTCTGCCTGACGATAAAAAGGATTATAGCTCCTATATGCCTCCATAATTCTCTCTAGAAACATAGAGGGAGATTCATCAAGCCCCTGATAATCTCTCTTACCTTGGCCAAATTAGTTGGTCACTAGCGGCTGCTCGGAGACCCACTATTAGAGCCCGGCGATAAGTGGACAGATGCTCCCTACCTTCAAAGGTGTTGGGGTCCCAGTTGGGTCGGTTCAAGGGAAAGCCGGCTTTGATTATGTTGGTAAGTTGTGTCGGATGCAAACCTGGTCCAAGGATTTTTTTTTAGCTTCCTGGAGAATTCCCTTTTTTTCCTCTGTCATGAAGAAAGTCCCTAGCAGTTGTTGGCTGTCATCCGAAGTAGGCTGGTGTGAAAACATCAATGACTCAACCACACCTGAGAGCCGGGTGGGGTCCTCGGTAAAAGGGGGATTGCTATTTTTTAAGTTACATAGGTCTGAAGAGAAGAACGGCCAATACTGGTAGGCTTGAATTTTCCCCCAATGGCCATTGTCAATCATTGGTCCATAGGGTCGAAGGGGAGGCATCCCAAGAGTTCCAGGGTTTTCAATCATTCACCACCAGCGAGTTCCTTTAGCAGGGCCAGCTTCCTCCATGGGAGGAGGTGCTGTGTGTGCTGCAGGGGAATTACCTGGAGGGCGCTGGGCCGGCTTAGCTTCCTTCAATGGAGGAGAGGCTGAGTCAGCAGCAGGGGTATCACTTAGAGGGTGTTGGGGGTTAGAGGATGAGGGCAGGGGATAAGGAGGGGGAGGAGAGTCCAGTAGACTCAAATCTGGTGACACAGGGAAAACAGAGTGTGGAGGAGGAGGAGAAGCAGAGTGTTTGTGAGTTCCTGGGGGAAGGAGTCATTGCGGGGGCAGGGGCAAGGAAAGGCTTGACCCATTGAGGAGGAAATTTACAGAGGTCCTGCTGAATTAAAATATATGGCTGTTGATCCAGATGACTATCTGGCCACGGCTGAAAGACAATATCTCTGAATTATAAATTAGTGGGAAGTAGAAAGATCCTTCTAGGGGCCATCCGACTCCAAAGGTGGGCCATTCTGAGGTACAGAGAGTCTGCCACATCCGGGGCTTTACTGAAATAAAGAGATTCTGAGCCCTTAAACGGACTTTGGTATAGTGATCAAGGGTCAGGGACAGAGGCATTGAAGTGCTCTGTTCCATAATGAGAGATACACAAACAGTGAAAGCAAGACACATGACACAGGCAAGACAAGACAATAAAGACAGGCAATGGACGTTCAACACTGAGACCATGACTGAGTAGCTGGCAAAATCCGATGGACTGGCAATACTGAATCCGAAACAAAATATCACTGAGTCAAGGAGACTATTGTTCCTCAATTTCCCGAGTCCTCTCAGGCGTCCTCCAGGGACGTGGCCTGTGGTTCTGTAACACGACTGTCAGCCACCATCAGAGAGAGCTCACACTCTTCATTGACAGCCATTTTGCCAAACCCTAACCTGAAACCTGAAACCAGAAAGAGGCGCCTTACTTATCTGAGGGGGGTCCATTGGGGGTCTCTCGTCCACCGCTGCTTGATCTCTGTGGAACCTCCATATGTAAAGGTCGGGCTAGTGTCAGAGGAAGGGACAACCAAGAGACTTTAACATGCAACAGCAAAGGATTTACTGGGGGTCCAGCATGCTGGGGCTCAGAGTTCACTTGAATAGAGCAGAGAGCCCTGAGAACAGCTTCAGCAGAGCTTATATACTTTTCTTGGAGAGGGCAGGGAGGGAAGTTTATTGATGGGTAAGGGTCAGTGGGCGGTTAGCGCTTAACCGGGTGAGGGAGTACAATCTGCAGTTTGGGAGATGGGGACAGCACATTCTGGGAACAAGATTAGCAAACAATTCTCAAGATTTCAACAGTGTTTTATTAAGCGTACAGAAACACAGGAAGTGACAAGTACCTATTTTATTAAACTTTAACTACCAACTATCCCTTTTTGACTGGATGTTCGCTTCTACATTCAATCATCCAAGGTACAAGGTCCTATGTCATTGTATATGGATTTATCTGAGACAACTTTGCAGAAAGTAATTCAAAGCTAAGTAGTCCCAATCAAGGGACCAATGCCCTTCTGGGCTTCAAATCTTACTTAGATTTCTGTTTTCATACATATATTTTACCTATGTATTCTACATATATTCAAATATATATATATATATATATATATATATATATATATATATATATATATATATATATATATATATATATATATATCTCATAGTATATATATTTCATCCAGAGTTTCACAAATTTATAAGAATTTTTTTTCATGTTTAATCAATTCCTTCTTCAGAACACATTTATTCCTCCAGGTCTCTTGACTGGTCTTTTCATGAGACTTCTTGCCAAACACATTATTTTTGACTTCCACAATCACTTTTGAAGCAAAACTCACACACTCTTCATGATAAACCATAACACTCATATTACCATTAGAATGTAACAGGATGGAATGAATGATTGTATAGCAATATAAGATTTTCTGTATATTTTCAGATATCAATTCAAAAAATTATTTAAAGTTGGAACCAGTTATATTATTTATTCTCAGGATGGTCAATTCATGCATTATCTCTATATCCAAAGACTCCAGGTACACCTAATTTTACACCCAACACTTATTTATACGTCTTCAAAATATTGCTCACAGAAATGGTGGAAGAAATACTCATGTCACCTGATGTCCATATACATTTTATCACAGTAATATTCTCGACAAAAAAGCAAAGGTCACACTTTGATTGTACGAAAGCCTAAATGGAAAGTGAGCATGGATTACTAAAAACATCTATGTGCAGGTTGCCTAATGCTCTCAAATGTCAATCCTATTGTTGAGTACATATTTGTTTCTTCCTTAGATTATATATTCAACAACAACCCTGTTAAAAATGCCTAATCCTATCACTGACTTTATACTTTGAATGATTTTATAATGTCTGTATTCATATCTGCTTTCCTATATATTTTCCCCAGTTCATCATTGTGACTGACTCTTCACATATACTAACTTTTACATTCACTCTCTATCTGAAACCCAATTGCTAAAGAACTTTTGCTGCCAATCCTATGCTCACCCTTCTTCCTAAACCTACCAACTATCTTTCTAATAATACCGACTATCCCTGTTTGACTGGATGTTCTCTTCAACATTCAATCATCCAAGGTACAAGGTCCTATGCCATGGTATATCGATTTATCTGACACATCTGTGCAGAACAAAATTCAAAGCTAAGTGTCCCAATCAAGGGCCTAATGCTCTTCTGGGCTTCATATCTTACCTAGATTTCTGTTTTCATACTTATATTTCACTTGTATATTCTTGTAAATATCACAGGTACCCAATACCATTATTCATCAATCAGAATGATTCCTAAGCCAAATCGAACCTGTTATTAAGCCTTACCATACACTTTTCCCTCAATCTAACTATACAGAAGAGCAGGGACAGAGTTTGTCTTACAATACAGAAATAGAGGGGATCTTCCACCGGCAGAGAACCTCAAGGTCCATGCAGAAATGATCCCTGGAGAAGATGTATGCAGCTATTTAGGACCTGAGAGAGCAAAAGTCATCTTCCATGGCAAACAACCTGCTCAGAATGAAGGGATTTGTCTGAATCAGCCACTTTCTTCTTTATGTAGAGAAGACGGACCAAACGAGGCTTGTATGGTGAGCTGTTCCCAGGTGCCTATGGTTGATATACCATTTTAACTTGTGAAACTGTCACAGGAAGTAGAGGCAGCCTCCATCACATGAGACCCTTCGAAGCTACTGTTAAAACAAAGTGGTTGCCAAGGTAGTGTCATAATTCAGTTCCTGAAGGAAGTAAACTAACTAATTTATTGGTGATGGAGCTCTCTGAACTTGGGATCCAAGAAGCCTGGCATCCAGAGACAGTCCCAGTCACAGTCCCAGTGGGCTAACTTATTTGGATTTACCAAGAACAGAGTAAGTCTTTTTTGGTACCTACTGATATGAGGATGGCCAAATGCCAGGAAAGCTCTGAAGAGGGGTCTTTCATGAAAAAGCAGGTAGTGGCTCACCCCTGGCTCCTGACAACTTCACAGTGTTGGCCAAGGAGACCAGATCTGAGACAGGACAGGCCATTTTGGGGGAACAAATAATGGCCAACCAGTCAGAGGACACTCCGGATATTCACAGACCTTCTTGGGTAAAGAAGTTGCCTTTGTGGGTGTGGGTGTGTGTTTGTGGCTTTGTCACATGTTCTGAGAATTGATAGGAAAAGCAGTTTGTTTGGTTTGGAGTGGACTATTTCTAGTAAGTCATTTGACAAGGCGAGTGTTTCTAGGTCTGTGTATCCCACTGTGTCCGTGGTTGTCGACATTAGAAAAGAGAATGTATCAATGGATGTGTCCTGTCTAGTAGAAAGCTTCCCAGCATTCATTCTGCCCAATTTGTGAATGGACTGCGGTTTGACTTTTCGATTGGCAACACCTCCTATCTCCTTAAGTTTCTGTTTTCTTCCTGAATTGTGGGCACTGTCCAGAATGGGCAAATGGTTTTGTGTTCAAGATATGTACCACCACCAAACTCTGTGACATGGCCATGTACTGGATAGCTGAAGGAAATGGCGAGCATCTCAGAAAACTCAGATACCAGCGTGACCAGAAGAGTCTCAGTGGGAAACCCTGCTTTGGGCCTTTTGCTTACCTATTGTTCTGTTGCCCTGAATGTCAGGAAGGTCTTTGCCTCAGGCCACCCCTTGGTGAAGGCTGAAGCAAACAGTTTTCAAATTGTAATGAATGGGCATCACCTGTGGCTCTTTGCTTAATTGCTTTGAAATGGGATGGGTCTGAATAAGCCTCTTTGCCCTCTGTGATGCTGTGGTTAGATTTTCAGCACCTGAGGGATCTAAAGAAAAATCTCTTCTGTATCCAAAACCAAAATGGCCAAAAGAGCAGTCATTGTGGATGAAGTCTCTCGCCTTCCTCTAAGGATCCTGACCTTTATCAATTGTGAATCGGGATCTTTCGGTCAAATGAGTTCTTCAAAGCCCTGCAGAGGCTAGCCCAGAGATGCGTGGGTTTTCTCATAACTCCAATTCACATAAAGAATCTAAACCCCAGAGCCAGTAGGCCTCAAATTGGAGAATTGGAACAGTATTAACAGCAGTCCTATTTGATCACTCATGGTTAACAGGAAGGGTGTCCAGGACACCTTTACTTTAGGCAAATGAGGGGCAAGAAAGTTTATTTTGGACACTGTCTTGCACAGCGCCCCTCATGAAAACCCCCAGCCAATGGATATTATGTGTGTCTATTGGAAGAAGATAAGGGCCATGTGGGAGTGTTTTGGTTTTAATTGTGGTCATTTGTTTGGCGTTTGGAAGAGATGACTGGGTCCACCTAGGATTGAACTCAGGTGTGATTCCCCTTAGAGACTGTGTTCTGTAACTGACCTCAGAGAAGTATTGCCATGTATTGTGTTTGGATTTTAGGAGTCCACCCATGAGAGTCGTCCTTGGAAACTGAGATCTACGCCCAGGGGGGCTTTCCACAGAGCACTGGGAATCTCATCCAAGATATGCCATGATTTTATTCTGAAAGATTGGCAGCCGTAGTTGAGAGTAAAAACACACATGGACCTCACATTGTAGACCACAATGTGACCTTTTGCCTACTCTTTTGGAAGCCTTGTCTCTGAGAGTTCTCCAGAGCTTTCATTGAAATGAGCTTCCTCATCATTTAATGGTTCCTGAATGAATTGAAACCCACAGTGCCTTCAACTTCATTTATGAAATTTCAAAAACTTCATTTTTGAAATTTCCATGACCAGGTGGCACTGGAGAACCTTAGGATGTCCTGTTGCTGATCATGAGGGTACCAGACAGTGCCTTGATTGACTGTGTTTCATGAAAATGGTGTAGAACTGAGATGTCAGTAAGTTGGAGCTTTCTGAGTAGTAGGCCTAGAGCAGTGGTGTGCTGGTGTGTGATAAAACATCTGTGGTGGGGTCATGTGGATCTTACACTGGCTCCAAATGGCTTGTGAATGACATGGTGCAGCCAGCACACCCTTGTATATAAAGGCATATTGTTACATAGAGAGTTTTCAGGGCAATGTTCACAATCTGGTTGCTATGATCAAGGGGGCAAGCAATGTTGGATAGAAGCCTGGTTGTTGCATTCTCCTGCAGACCCTGACCCCCCACATATTACTGGACACCCTCCAGGACTGTGTCTCAGTTGAACTCCTTATATGCCTTGAAGCAAATACAAAACACCCAGTGCAGGAGCAAGAAATAACACGAACACTGGAGGATGACCAAATGGCTTTCAAGTCCACATGGGGAGACACTTAGCCCTAAGTGGTCAGAGTTTAGCTACAAAGAGAAAATTCAACACTGCTGCCTCATGTTCATTGAAAAATAGGAAACCATGTCCTCCAGGTCACATAGATGCAGACTCAGCTTTGATGTTCTCACTAAAAAGGAAGCTAAAGCTCCTGACAACAACGTATATTTCAAGTGCCCAACCTCATTGTCAGTATCTCCAGAAGTCTTTAGGCCAGTAGAGTTCCATGTTTGTGGAGTTTTACCCTGTCCCTAAGTTTTGGAAGCTCCTCTAAAGCCTCAAAAGTTTTAAACTTCTGAGAATTTTCCATTCCATATATGTATTTAGAGATTTTCTGACTCTTCTCCTCTAATTTTGTCTTTCTTTGGGCGAAGGTTATGTCAAGCCATTTTCTGAATTAGAGTGGGAAGTTATTTGTGTAACACATATTGCATACACATTGGATTCATTTTCCAATTTTCCATTTGAAATACTGAATCCCTGACACTAACTTATACCCTACTACACTCTGACTACTAATTCTAATATGATGCAGAAAAGTAACCAAATCAGAATTGAAATACAAGCAGTTCAGAAGAGGCATGGTGTATTCTTGAACTTGCCTTTTGCATGATAAAGGTTAGGTGTTATAAATCCAGTCTATTTTTAATTGAAATAGATATCCATGTGTTTTTAAAGTTAACAAATATGTGAATTCCTGTCTCCCTTTGTGTGTAGCCTATTCAGCACATGTATTTTTATATGCACATATCGAATCCCAGCTGGTATCACACCTACATTCTTGTGAGGTGGCTGACTTGGCAGATACAAATTTTGAGAAGGGATCACTCCTCGTAAACGCTGTTGGAACTGAAATTCAAACTATGGGAGAGCCTCCTAGTAGAACAACATTATACATAAATCCCTGTTAAGTAAATTGAATATGTTTGGATCTGTGAATGATGTGTATTTCATGGTGAATTTCGATTGGCATATATGTTGCTACATTTTAATATCTGTGTGTGTGTGTGTGTGTGTGTATGCACACACACTCTACAGATTTTTCAAAATATGAAATATATATGTCTTATTTGCACTCCCTAAATTCATTCATGTTCAAGTATGTGGATTTATAATCAACTTTTCACCAGATTATTGTCAGAAATATTCATCCACCTGAAATACATATTTGTTTCCTAGTACTGAAAACTACCTTCAGTGAATGGTGCATACAACTCCTGTTCATAGCTGCAGCCTAAGGGGCCCAGCAAACTTCCAGCTGCCTGCAAACTTTCAGCTGCCGGCTGATGATTGGCTCACAGTGGCCCCAGCAACATCTAGCTGATTGGCTCCTCTGCGGTGATGCTCATTGGAGATGCTCATTGAGCTGTTTCCCCACCCTTTCAGACTGCCAGCTGATATTTGGCTCACAGCGGCCCCAGCAACATCTAGCTGATTGGCTCCTCTGCGGTGATGCTCATTGGGCTGCTTCCCTGCCTTTTCAGATCACAGAGCTGCCCATTTGGGGACTTTTTTGACTCCACACGTGACCCAGCCAATCGGCCTCAAGAGCAGGAGGATTGTGGGAAGTGGAGAGAGGCTTGTGTGGGAGGGAAAGGCTTGTGGGAAGCCGGTGGTGACAGTTGGGGCTCTGAGGGTTTTTCCTGAGAGGCTCTTTTGCTTGGTGTGTGTGGTTCTAAAAATAAAGTTGCTTTCTTTTGAAAAGTGGCTCCTGATTGTGCCCAGCCAGACTGCAGCATTTGGTGGCTCGCATGGGGAGCGACTGAGGGTAACTGATAAGGTAAACTGCTTGCCCCTGAGGGCAGGACAAGAGGATGGGTAGCCATTTTAAGATTCCTCTTTTGTTTTGCTTCACATTTGCTTTAAATTGCCTGTCCCTGGAGACGAGTGAGACGGAAGAAAAACCGCTCACATCTGAGGAAAAACAATTTGTGTCTGAGGAACAGATAGAGAGAAAGGCTATAATGATATTTTGTTTTTCCATTTTTATTTCATTCTATCTCTGTTTTGTTTGGTGTTATCTTGTTGGGTTGTATTATAGTAGAAATATGGCATCAGAAATTAGAAAAAAAAACAAACTGAAAAAGTGTTAAGTAAATTGTTAGAGGAAGGAGGCATCCCAGTAAAATTAAGAGCAGTCAGGGCATACGTTGATACAATACAAAAATGTAGCCCATGGCTTTTTAAGGAGGAGTTGTTAAATATATCACAATGGAACCATCATGGTGAAGATTTAAAAAGAATAGAAAAGAAAAGCCCAGGGACTCTGCCAGTTGGCACATTGCCATTGTGGACTTTCGTATCTTGTTTGTTTAGTCAAAAGCCTTTAGTTCAGACAATGGTAGAGGAAGGAGAAGACATATTGATTCAAGTAAAAGAGAAGGTCTCTCAAGTTAGTCAGACCGAGGAAAAAATTCAAGTAAAAGAGAAGGTCTCTCGAACCAGTCAGACAGAGGAAAAAAATCATGTAAAAGAGAAGGCCTCTCAAGCTAGTCAGACAGAGAAAGAAAGTGTAAAACAGTAAAAGCCATCAGGGGGAAATTTACAACAGGAGACTACTACTAACACCTTTCTATCACCAGAGGGTGTAAGTGTCCAACCAACAGAACCACCTCTACAGGAGACTGCTACTAATACTTTTCTATCACCAGAGGACGTAAGTGTCCAACTAACAAGGCCACCTCCATATGCTGGGAAGCCCCCAACCCCCACAGTTGATAGTTGGGATCCTGAGACAAGATCTCAAATATTAACATGCCCTATATTTGAGGTAGGAGGGCAGCGAGTTTACCATGCTTTAAATTTCAAAACAGTGAAGCAGATAAAAGAGGCTGTAACAACCTATGGTCCGCAAGCACCCTTCACTGTAAGCATGGTCGAAACCATTAACAACTTGAACATGAAGCCAGCGGATTGCGCTAATATGTGTAAAGTTGTGCTAAATGGAGGACAATACCTGTTATGGAAGGTTGACAATGAGGAATTTTGCAAGGAGACCGCTATGCGAAATGCAGCAGCTGGTTATCCTCAGAGAAATCTAGATATGTTGTTAGGAAAGGGACCTTATGAGGATCAGCAGCAACAAATTGCATATGATTCTGGTGTATGTGCATAAATTGCTGTAGATGCAATTAAGTCATGGGAGACTTTACAAGGACTTGGAGGTTTACAAGGTCAATTATCTAAAGTAATACAAGGAGCTAATTAACTTTATGCTGAATTTGTCGATAGGCTTATTCAAACAGGTACCAGAGGTTCTGGGAAAACAGAACAAGCAATGCTATTACTAAAAAAACTGGCTTATCAGCAAGCGAATAGTTGGTGCAGAGATATAATTAGACCATGGAAACATGAAGATTTAAACACATATATTAAATTATGTAGAGCCATTAATGAACAAGAGCAAGTCGTGGCAACTGCAGTAAAACAGGCTTTAGATGCCAGAGACATTAATGAAGAAGGGCAAATTGTGGCAGCTGCACTAAAACAGGCATTAGATGCCAGGCCAAGAACATACTACAATTGTGAACAAACAGGACATTTTAAAAGAAATTGCCCATAGGAGGAGGGTTTAACAAAATTACTTATAGATATTAGAGGTTTTTTTTTTTTTCAATTCCAATTCATCCTGAGGATAGTCCACGTTTTGCATTTACTATCCCTGCACTGAATCATGAAGGTTCTGATCAGAGATATGAATGGAAAGTACTGCCTCAAGGGATGGCTAACAGCCCAACAATGTGTCAAATTTATTTTAACAAAGTAATCAAGCCACTTAGAAATCAAAATCCTGAACTACAAATATTTCACTATATGGATGATGTATTATTAGCACACAAAGCTAAAAACACATTGCTAGAATGTTATGCCACACTTACAAACTTATTAAAAAATAATCTAGATATAGCAATAGATAAAGTACAATTAAATTTTCCAATTAATTATTTAGGTGTTCTATTATCCTCAACCATGTACCGCCACCAAAAATTCAAATACAAGTAGATCAACTCAAATCACATAACGACTTTCAAAAGTTATTAGGAGACATAAATTGGATAAGGCCTTATCTAGGTATACCAACAGGAGAGTTGGGATATTTATTTGATATCCTAAAAGTTCCATCATATCCCAATTCACCGTACATGTTAACGCCTGAAGGAAGAAAGGCATTAAAAATCATTGAAACATATATGGAAAATATGCAATTGGATAGAATTGATATAAGTTTGCCTTTATTATTTATTGTCTACCAACAAAAAATATTCCTACAGGAGTATTTTTGCAAGAAGGTCCATTATTATAGATACATTTATCTTATTCTCCTAACACTATTCTTACTAGGTACCCTGAGGCTATAGGACAATTAATACCCAAAGGAATAAAAGCAGCAAAGTGAGTGCTTGGGATTGCTCCCAATAAAATTATTACTCCACATACTCTGAATCAAATTGATGAGTTAGTTAATGAGTAAAATACTTGGGCAATAATCATGTGCAAATCTAATGTTTCATTTCATAATCACTTACCATCTAATCCTTTATTGTCTTTTTGGTCATCGCATCCTGTAATTTTTCCAAAATTGACAAGAAAAACACCTATCATGAATGCTCCAAATATATTTACTGATGGATCAAATAATGGTACAGCAGCAATAGTTACACCTGATCAAACTTTTACATTTCTAGTACCCAAACAATCAGCTCAAAATGTAGAGCTTAATGCAGTATTACAAGCTTTTGTCATGTTTAAAGATTCTGTATTTAATTTATTTTTGATAGTCAGCATATAGTTAATGCTATAGTATGCCTTGAAGATGCTGGTAGGATTTCCCATTCCTCTACTGTTTTCTCCTTGCTTTCCACTATACAAAGTATAATCTGGGACAGAAAAGATCCATTCTTTATAGGACATATCAGGGCACATACAGGATTGCCTGGAGCCATCAGTTTGGGCAATGATTTAGCAAATAAAAGTACACATGACATACATATTTTCTCTACACTAGAAGAAGCTATAAATTTTCGTAAAAAGTTCCATGTCAAAGCTAATACCTTACAAAAGCCTTCTAAAATAACTAAGGAAAAAGCTAGACAAATAATAAAACAATGTCAAAATTGTGTCACCTTTTTACCACAAGTTAATCTTGGAGTCAATCCTAGAGGATTGATACCTAATCATATTTGGCCGATGGACATCACACACTTGCCAGGATTTGGAAAATTAAAATATTTGTATGTTACAGTTGATACTTCTTCTGGATTTTTGATGGGCACCCTTCATGCCGAAGAAAAAACTAAAGATATTATCACTCATTGCTTACAAAATTTTGCCACTGTGGGCGTTCCCAAACAGTTAAAAACAGATAATGCCCCTGGTTATACTTCTACCTCTTTTAAACAATTTTGATCATCATTTGGCATTACTCATATAACATTAATCCCATACAATCCACAGGGACAAGGCATAGTTGAAAAAGCTCATCAAACTATTAAAAAGTACTTATTAAAGCAAAAAAGGCGCAATTGGGAAAGGGTATATATTCCCCAAAGACAAACTTAAAATAACCCTTTTTATTCTAAACTTTTAAAATTTGGATTCATCAGGACTTAGTGCTGGGGAAAGGCATATGTGTCCAAAAAATGTGCATAAGCCCAAGGTTCTTTGGAAAGATATTCTAACCGGACAATGGAAAGGTCCTGACCCAGTAATTGTCTGGAGTAGGGGGTCTGTTTGTCTGTTTCCACAGGAAAAACAGTAGCCGATTTGGATTCCAGAGAGATTAACCAAGGTCCTGACCCAATGATTGTCTGGAGCCAGGGGCCTGTTTGTGTGTTTCCACAGAGAGAACAACAGCCGATTTGGATTCCAGAGAGATTAACTGAAGCGATTTCTACAGAACAAAAAGAAGATGATTTGACTCAAGTCTATATCAGCTGATATCCAAAATTCCAGTTTGGCTACCCTTACATCTAAGATAGAACCAGGATGCTTTTTTCAATATCTATTTTATTATTGCCTTTTCCCACATTTTATTTTGTTTTTTTGAGCTCATACATACCTAGTTTAATGTTTTGGTGATCAGTTCTATTTTTTGACAATAGAGTTTTTAAACATTGCAATGGAGATTTCACATGTAAAAAGTTATAAGGCCTTTACTATTAGGTTATGTGTTGTGTGTATTATATTATGTGTGCACACTTGTGTTTTGTGTTATATGTTTGAATGTTCATATGTCCATATATCATATATGATGAGGGCTCATGAAAAAATTGATCCAAATATTTTTTTATTCACATTATTTAAATGGTTTAATTTAAATTGGGTAAACAGCTGTTGAGGATTGTTTTAAAATGTGAACAAAAAAGGAGGTTAACAGATCTGTTTGTTTTCTTTCACATTTCCTTTTCATTATATTTAATAATTCTCTCCAAGACAATGTAAATTGTTAAGAAAATTGTTTTCTTTCAGTGTTTTCTGGAATGTTACATAATTTTTTCTTTAGCCATTATTGCCAGAATTTCTATCTTCGTCACAGTGCTGGTGAAATCAAAGATAAAACCAATCTACAGCTTCTGCAATAGCCATCACTGAACTGCTTGCAGAACTTGCCTGGACACATTGTGAACTCACATGTATGCATTGTAAACTATCTGTTTGTGTAGCAACTTGTGGT